>NC_041380.1:585963159-585981145 GCF_002162155.2 Triticum dicoccoides
CACCTCCTGGGCTGCTGCCCTCTCTCTCCCCTCAGGCCCAATAAGGCCCATTACTTCCCCGGGGGGTTTCGGTAACCCCTCCGGCACTCTGGTTTTATCCGAAATCACCCGGAACAATTCCGGTGTCCGAATATAGTCGTCCAATATATCGATCTTTATGTCTCGACCATTGCGAGACTCCTCGTCATGTCCGTGATCACATCCGGGACTCCGAACAACCTTCGATACATCAAAATACATAAACTCATAATGAAACTGTCATCGTAACTTTAAACGTGCGGACCCTACGGTTCGAGAACAATGTAGACATGACCGAGACACGTCTTCGGTCAATAACCAATAGCGGGACCTGGATGCCCATATTGGCTCCTACATATTCTATGAAGATCTTTATCGGTCAGACCGCATAACATACGTTGTTCCCTTTGTCATCGGTATGTTACTTGCCCGAGATTCGATCGTCGGTATCCAATACCTAGTTCAATCTTGTTACCGGCAAGTCTCTTTACTCGTTCTGTAATACATCATCTCACAACTAACACATTAGTTGTAATGCTTGCAAGGCTTATGTGATGTGTATTACCGAGAGGGCCCAGAGATACCTCTCCGTCAAACGGAGTGAAAAATCCTAATCTCGAAATACGCCAACCCAACATGTACCTTTGGGGACACCTGTAGAGCTCCTTTATAATCACCCAGTTACGTTGTGACATTTGGTAGCACACAAAGTGTTCCTCCGGTAAACGGGAGTTGCATAATCTCATAGTCATAGGAACATGTATAAGTCATGAAGAAAGCAATAGCAACATACTAAACGATCGGGTGCTAAGCTAATGGAATGGGTCATGTCAATCAGATCATTCAACTAATGATGTGATCCCGTTAATCAAATAACAACTCTTTGTCTATGGTTAGGAAACACAACCATCTTTGATTAACGAGCTAGTCAAGTAGAGGCATACTAGTGATACTTTGTTTGTCTATGTAGTCACACATGTATTATGTTTCCGGTTAATACAATTTTAGCATGAATAATAAACATTTATCATGATATAAGGAAATAAATAATAACTTTATTATTGCCTCTAGGGCATATTTCCTTCAGTCTCCCACTTGCACTAGAGTCAATAATCTAGATTACACAATAATGATTCTAACACCCATGGAGCCTTGGTGCTGATCATGTTTTGCTCGTGGAAGAGGCTTAGTCAACGGGTCTGCTACATTCAGATCCGTATGTATCTTGCAAATCTCTATGTCTCCCACCTGGACTAGATCCCGGATGGAATTGAAGCGTCTCTTGATGTGCTTGGTTCTTTTGTGAAATCTGGATTCCTTTGCCAAGGCAATTGCACCAGTATTGTCACAAAAGATTTTCATTGGACCCGATGCACTAGGTATGACACCTAGATCGGATATGAACTCCTTCATCCAGACTCCTTCGTTTGTGCTTCCGAAGCAGCTATGTACTCCGCTTCACGTGTAGATCCCGCCACGACGCTTTGTTTAGAACTGCACCAACTGACAGCTCCACCGTTTAATGTGAACACGTATCCGGTTTGCGATTTAGAATCGTCCGGATCAGTGTCAAAGCTTGCATCAACGTAACCGTTTACAATGAGCTCTTTGTCACCTCCATATACGAGAAACATATCCTTAGTCCTTTTCAGGTACTTCAGGATGTTCTTGACCGTTGTCCAGTGATCCACTCCTGGATTACTTTGGTACCTCCCTGCTAAACTTATAGCAAGGCACACATCAGGTCTGGTACACAGCATTGCATACATGATAGAGCCTATTGCTGAATCATAGGGAACATCTTTCATTTTCTCTCTATCTTCTGCAGTGGTCGGGCATTGAGTCTGACTCAACTTCACACCTTGTAACACAGGCAAGAACCCTTTCTTTGCTTGATCCATTTTGAACTTCTTCAAAATCTTGTCAAGGTATGTGCTTTGTGAAAGTCCAATTAAGCGTCTTGATCTATCTCTATAGATCTTTATGCCTAATATGTAAGCAGCTTCACCGAGGTCCTTCATTGAAAAACTCTTATTCAAGTATCCCTTTATGCTATCCAGAAATTCTATATCATTTCCAATCAGTAATATGTCATCCACATATAATATCAGAAATGCTATAGAGCTCCCACTCACTTTCTTGTAAATACAGGCTTCTCCAAAAGTATGTATAAACCCAAATGCTTTGATCACACTATCAAAGCGTTTATTCCAACTCCGAGATGCTTGCACCAGTCCATAAATGGATCGCTGGAGCTTGCACACTTTGTTAGCTCCCTTTGGATCGACAAAACCTTCCGGTTGCATCATATACAACTCTTCTTCCAGAAATCCATTCAGGAATGCAGTTTTGACATCCATCTGCCAAATCTCATAATCATAAAATGCGGCAATTGCTAACATGATTCGGACAGACTTAAGCATCGCTACGGGCGAGAAGGTCTCATCGTAGTCAACCCCTTGAACTTGTCGAAAACCTTTTGCGACAAGCCGAGCTTTGTAGACAGTAATATTACCGTCAGCGTCAGTCTTCTTCTTGAAGATCCATTTATTCTCAATTGCTTGCCGATCATCGGGCAAGTCAACCAAAGTCCATACTTTGTTCTCATACATGGATCCCATCTCAGATTTCATGGCTTCAAGCCATTTTGCGGAATCTGGGCTCACCATCGCTTCTTCATAGTTCGTAGGTTCATCATGATCTAGCAGCATGATTTCCAGAACAGGATTACCGTACCACTCTGGTGCGGTTCTTACTCTGGTTGATCTACGAGGTTCAGTAGTATCTTGTCCTGAAGTTTCATGATCATTATCATTAGCTTCCTCACTAATTGGTGTAGGTGTTGCAGAACCAGTTTTCTGTGATGTACTACTTTCCAATAAGGGGGCAGGTACAGTTACCTCATCAAGTTCTACTTTCCTCCCACTCACATCTTTCAAGAGAAACTCCTTCTCTAGAAAGTTTCCGAATTTAGCAACAAAAGTCTTGCCTTCAGATCTGTGATAGAAGGTGTATCCAATAGTTTCCTTTGGATATCCTATGAAGACACATTTCTCCGATTTGGGTTCGAGCTTATCAGGTTGAAGTTTTTTCACATAAGCATCGCAGCCCCAAACTTTCAGAAACGACAACTTTGGTTTCTTGCCAAACCATAGTTCATAAGGCGTCGTCTCAACGGATTTCGATGGTGCCCTATTCAACGTGAATGCCGCCGTCTCTAAAGCATAACCCCAAAACGATAGCGGTAAATCAGTAAGAGACATCATAGATCGCACCATATCTAGTAAAGTCCGATTACGACGTTCGGACACACCATTACGCTGTGGTGTTCCAGGTGGCGTGAGTTGCGCATTGCTTCAAATGTACACCAAACTCGTAACTCAAATATTCTCCTCCACGATCAGATCGTAGAAACTTTATTTTCTTGTTACGATGATTTTCAACTTCACTCTGAAATTCTTTGAATTTTTCAAATGTTTCAGACTTATGTTTCATTAAGTAGATATACCCATATCTGCTTAAGTCATCTGTGAAGGTGAGAAAATAACGATATCCGCCACGAGCCTCAATATTCATCGGACCACATACATCTGTATGTATGATTTCCAACAAATCTGTTGCTCTCTCCATAGTACCGGAGAACGGTGTTTTAGTCATCTTGCCCATGAGGCACGGTTCGCAAGTACCAAGTGATTCATAATCAAGTGGTTCCAAAAGTCCATCAGTATGGAGTTTCTTCATGCACTTTACACCGATATGACCTAAACGGCAGTGCCACAAATAAGTTGCACCATCATTATCAACTCTGCATCTTTTGGCTTCAACATTATGAATATGTGTATCACTACTATCAAGATTTAACAAGAATAGACCACTCTTCAAGGGTGCATGACCATAAAAGATATTACTCATATAAATAGAACAACCATTATTCTTTGATTTAAATGAATAACCGTCTTGCATTAAACAAGATCCAGATATAATGTTCATGCTCAACGCTGGCACCAAATAACAATTATTTAGGTCTAATACTAATCCCGAAGGTATATGTAGAGGTAGCGTGCCGACCGCGATCACATCGACTTTGGAACCGTTTCCCACGCGCATCGTCACCTCGTCCTTAGCCAATCTTCGCCTAATCTGTAGTCCCTGTTTCGAGTTGCAAATATTAGCAATAGAACCGGTATCAAATACCCAGGTGCTACTGCGAGCATTAGTAAGGTACACATCAATAACATGTATATCACATATACCTTTGTTCACCTTGCCATCCTTCTTATCCGCCAAATACTTGGGGCAGTTCCGCTTCCAGTGACCAGTCTGCTTGCAGTAGAAGCACTCAGTTTCAGGCTTGGGTCCAGACTTGGGTTTCTTCTCTTGAGAAGCAACTTGCTTGCCGTTCTTCTTGAAGTTCCCCTTCTTCTTCCCTTTGCCCTTTTTCTTGAAACTAGTGGTCTTGTTGACCATCAACACTTGATGCTCCTTTTTGATTTCTACCTCCACAGCTTTCAGCATTGCGAAGAGCTCGGGAATAGTCTTATTCATCCCTTGCATATTATAGTTCATCACGAAGCTCTTGTAGCTTGGTGGCAGTGATTGGAGAATTATGTCAATGACGCAATCATCTGGAAGATTAACTCCCATCTGAATCAAGTGATTATTATACCCAGACATTTTGAGTATATGCTCACTAACAGAACCGTTCTCCTCCATCTTGCAGCTATGGAACTTATTGGAGACTTCATATCTCTCAATCCGGGCATTTGCTTGAAATATTAACTTCAACTCCTGGAACATCTCATATGCTCCATAACGTTCAAAACATCGTTGAAGTCCCGATTCTAAGCCGTAAAGCATGGCACACTGAACTATCGAGTAGTCATCAGCTTTGCTCTGCCAGACGTTCATAACATCTAGTGTTGCTCCAGCAGCAGGCCTGGCACCCAGCGGTGCTTCCAGGACGTAATTCTTCTGTGCAGCAATGAGGATAATCCTCAAGTTACGGACCCAGTCCGTGTAATTGCTACCATCATCTTTCAACTTTGCTTTCTCAAGGAACGCATTAAAATTCAACGGAACAACAACACGGGCCATCTATCTACAATCAAACATACATAAGCAAGATACTATCAGGTACTAAGTTCATGATAAATTTAAGTTCAATTAATCAAATTACTTAAAGAACTCCCACTTAGATAGACATCCCTCTAATCCTCTAAGTGATCACGTGATCCAAATCAACTAAACCATGTCTGATCATCACGTGAGATGGAGTAGTTTCATTGGTGAACATCGCTATGTTGATCATATCTACTATATGATTCACGCTCGACCTTTCGGTCTCCGTGTTCCGAGGCCATATCTTCATATGCTTGGCTCGTCAAGTATAACCTGAGTATTCCGTGTGTGCAACTGCTTTTCACCCATTGTATTTGAACGTAGAGCCTATCACACCCGATCATCATGTGGTGTCTCAGCACGAAGAACTTTCGCAATGGTGCATACTCAGGGAGAACACTTCTTGATAATTTTAGTGAGAGATCATCTTATAATGCTACCGTCAATCAAAGCAAGATAAGATGCATAAAAGATAAACATCACATGCAATCAATATAAGTGATATGATATGGCCATCATCATCTTGTGCCTGTGATCTCCATCTCCGAAGCACCGTCATGATCACCATCGTCACCGGCGCGACACCTTGATCTCCATCGTAGCATCGTTGTCGTCTCGCCAATCTTATGCTTCCACGACTATCGCTACCGCTTAGTGATAAAGTAAAGCATTACAGCGCGATTGCATTGCATACAATAAAGCGACAACCATACGGCTCCTACCAGTTGCCGATAACTTGGTTACAAAACATGATCATCTCATACAATAAAATTCAGCATCATGTCTTGACCATATCACATCACAACATGCCCTGCAAAAACAAGTTAGACGTCCTCTACTTTGTTGTTGCAAGTTTTACGTGGCTGCTACGGGCTTAAGCAAGAACCAATCTTACCTACGCATCAAAACCACAACGATAGTTTGTCAAGTTGGTGCTGTTTTAACCTTCGCAAGGACCGGGCGTAGCCACACTCAGTTCAACTAAAGTTGGAGAAACTGTTACCCACAAGCCACCTATGTGCAAAGCACGTCGGGAGAACCGGTCTCGCGTAAGCGTACGCGTAATGTTGGTCCGGGCCGCTTCGTCCAAAAATACCGCCGAACCAAAGTATGACATGCTGGTAAGCAGTATGACTTATATCGCCCACAACTCACTTGTGTTCTACTCGTGCATATAACATCAACACATAAAACCTAGGCTCGGATGCCACTGTTGGGGAACGTAGTAATTTCAAAAAAATTCCTACGCACACGCAAGATCATGGTGATGCATAGCAACGAGAGAGGAGAGTGTTGTCTGCGTACCCTCGTAGACCGAAGCGGAAGCGTTGATGCAACATAGAGGAAGTAGTCGTACGTCTTCCCGGTCCAACCAATCCAAGCACCGTTACTCCGGCACCTCCGAGTTCTTGACACACATACAGCTCGATGATGCACCCCGGGCTCCAATCCAGCAAAGCTTCGGGGAGGAGTTTCGTCAGCACAACGGCGTGGTGACGATCTTGATGTTTAACCGTCGCAGGGCTTCGCCTAAGTACTGCTACAATATGATCGAGGTGTAATATCGTGGAGGGGGGCACCGCACACGGCTAAGGAACGATCACGAAGATCAACTTCTGTGTTCTAGGGTGCCCCCCTGCCCCCGTATATAAAGGAGCAAGGGGGAGGCCGGCCGGCCCTTGGGTGCACCAAGGAGAGGGGGGAGTCCTTCTCCTAGTGGGAGTAGGACTCCCCTTTCCTAGTCCAACTAGGAATAGGGAGGGGGAAGGAAAGAGAGGGAGAGGGAGAGGGAAAGGGGGGGCCGCCCCCCTCCTAGTCCTATTCGGACTCCCCATGAGGGGGGGGGGGCGTGCCACCTCCTGGGCTGCTGCCCTCTCTCTCCCCTCAGGCCCAATAAGGCCCATGACTTCCCCGGGGGGTTCCGGTAACCCCTCCGGCACTCCGGTTTTATCCGAAATCACCCGGAACAATTCCGGTGTCCGAATATAGTCGTCCAATATATCGATCTTTATGTCTCGACCATTTCGAGACTCCTCGTCATGTCCGTGATCACATCCGGGACTCCGAACAACCTTCGGTACATCAAAATACATAAACTCATAATGAAACTGTCATCGTAACTTTAAGCGTGCGGACCCTATGGTTCGAGAACAATGTAGACATGACCGAGACACGTCTCCGGTCAATAACCAATAGCGGGACCTGGATGCCCATGTTGGCTCCTACATATTCTACGAAGATCTTTATCGGTCAGACCGCATAACTACATACGTTGTTCCCTTTGTCATCGGTATGTTACTTGCCCGAGATTCGATCGTCGGTATCCAATACCTAGTTCAATCTTGTTACCGGCAAGTCTCTTTACTCATTCCGTAATACATCATCTCACAACTAACACATTAGTTGTAATGCTTGCAAGGCTTATGTGATGTGTATTACCGAGAGGGCCCAGAGATACCTCTCCGTCAAACGGAGTGACAAATCCTAATCTCGAAATACGCCAACCCAACATGTACCTTTGGAGACACCTGTAGAGCTCCTTTATAATCACCCAGTTACGTTGTGACGTTTGGTAGCACACAAAGTGTTCCTCCGGTAAACAGGAGTTGCATAATCTCATAGTCATAGGAACATGTATAAGTCATGAAGAAAGCAATAGCAACATACTAAACGATCGGGTGCTAAGCTAATGGAATGGGTCATGTCAATCAGATCATTCAACTAATGATGTGATCCCGTTAATCAAATAACAACTCTTTGTCTATGGTTAGGAAACACAACCATCTTTGATTAATGAGCTAGTCAAGTAGAGGCATACTAGTGACACTTTGTTTGTCTATGTATTCACACATGTATTATGTTTCCGGTTAATACAATTTTAGCATGAATAATAAACATTTATCATGATATAAGGAAATAAATAATAACTTTATTATTGCCTCTAGGGCATATTCCTTCACTTATCATGAGCGGCATTAAACCCAGACCGGTGAGGTCCCTCAAGGAATCTAACACGCACTGGGTAGAGGAGCTCGACTCCGTGCTATGGGGGCTGCGGACCACGCCAAATCGCACCACCGGATACACACCATTTTTTATGGTGTACGGCGCAGAGGCAGTTCTGCCCTGCGACATAATTCATGACTCACCTAGAGTGCGCATGTACGAAGAAAGAGAAGCCGAGCTCGATTGGCAAGACAACTTGGACGCCTTGGAGGAGGAGCGTGACGTGGCAAAAGCCCGTTCCGCGTTTTATCAACAGCAGGCCCGAAGATATCAAAGCAGAGAAGTACGGGCCAAAAATTACAATGTTGGCGAACTAGTTCTACGCATACCGGATAAGAAAAAGGGCAAACTCAAGCCCAAGTGGGAAGGTCCATTCATAATCGACCAAGTCCTGACAGGTGGGGCGTACCGCCTGTGAGATGCGTCGGATAACCGACTCGAGCCGAACCGTGGAACGCCACCCGCCTCCGAAGATTCTATGCCTAGCGCTGGAATCTGTGTTCGTCTCCTTCCTCTGTCCATTTTTTGCATTTTTTCCGTCTTACATTTCTCTCCTTCCCCTCTTTTCTTTTATAGCCCTTAAAGGCTCATCTAGTGACGCGCCACTCGCGCTCATTAAACCTGGGGGCTTCTTTAACAGAAGCTTATTCATACGGGCTTCATGCCCAACACATGCGTTAAACTTCCGCATGTACCTTTTTCTTCGCCATTATATGCATCGATATGACTTAAGTTTTGGCCAAGCTGGGTTGCCTGGCTCCTGTGCTTACCCCTACGTTCCCGATTGTTCGGCTAGGCGGTAAAGCGAGCACCTCTACGATTGTTACTGTCGGGTCAGCCGAATGTGTACCTCAGACTGGGTGAAGCCGAAAGCGAGCGTTCTTAAGGGAATATTCGGTCGGTGAAATAAAAGATGATCTTTTTACTCATTTTATGCGCCCCCAGATGCTTTTTTCTGTGTCTCTTCACGCAGTCCGGACATGCACCTTAGGGCATGCCTCCCAGCGAAAGGAACCCTTAACGGAACTATTCTCTCTGGAAGATGTTTCTTACTAACCATGTAATATAACATAACTAGTTGGGCACTTGTCTGATAAAGCACTGATGACCCCTACGCCTGGTCTCCATGCATACCCCGGTTCTTATATAACCACTAGGGTATTTAGACACACTCCGGACCGTCAGGTCCCGAGGTTGAAGCGAAAAGGTCGGCAACGACAAACGATCTACAATCCGGCTAGAAGGCATTATACATGTCAATTCAAAATTACACAGTCATTCTGACTGATTGTATTCCTCTTCTATACCATCTAACAGGCTGTCTAATTTACAGTCCTGTTGGGAATACTTCGCGGACAACTCTACTTGGCCGTATACTAAGCTCACAGGGATCTCCTTCCCGTCAGGCCCCACTGGTCCGACCTCGGCCATGTGGTTTGGGTCAGACTTCGTAAAACGGGTCTTCACCATGGCCCAGGCCTCCCTAGCGCCTTGTCGGCAGGCCGATATCTTTCACAACCGGAAGCGCCACCGAGCTCCCTTCAGCTTCTCCGCAAGCTCTCCAAGGCCCTCGGGCACGGAGTGGGCAGGCCATAAGGCTTGGGCAATACCCCGCATAGCCTGTCGAATTTGCTCGTGCAGTTGCAAGAGCTCGGGAAGAAGGTCACCCGTAGAACCGGGCATCTCCTCTGCAGGACGACCTGTGAGCATACCTACAGACATTACTTTGTTAGTCGACTTCCTCGCCGAACTTTTTTTTTCGAAGTTCGTTCAAGCACTTACTAAAAATGCCGCGTCGAAGCCGCTGATTCTCCTTCATGGAGTCCGACAGCTGGCCGCGAACATCTTTAAGTTCGACGTCCAGCTTGGTGTTGGCATCCTAAAGATCATTCTTCTCTCGCCTCACCTTTGTCAACATACTCTCACCGGCCTTTAGCCAGCGTAAGAGTTGTTGCTTGTCCGGATCGAGTCCGGCGCCATCTGCAATATGATTTGTCAGATGTGCACCCACACCGCACAATACTAATCTTTCAAAGTGTATCTTACCTGAGGGGGTCTTTTTGGGCTCCCCTGCTGCGGCTAGTGCGGCCTCTAGTTGGGCCTTGCACTTTTCCAGCTCCTGGGACAGTACGGTATTCTTCTCTGTAAGAACCTGCATATTAAATGATCCTTAAATCAGTTGCTCTAACTGCTTCAAGTCTCGGGGGCTACTGGCATATATATGTTTAACCAAAATTTTCTTACCCGTATGTCTTTTACATACTGCTCCGTGGCTCTGGCTAAACCATTTTGAGCGGCACGGAGGTACGCATCTCCCGAATTAAAGGCATCTAAAGCCTCTTGGGAGAAACAAGCGTCGCGTAGAACTGTCCGGCGATGCCTGTGGTTCATGGCACTCTCCACTTCAGAATTTGTGGCAGACAGCCTGTCCGCATCCTCTGTCGGAGGAGCGTCCGGTGCGCGCCTTGTGCTCGCCTCCGCTTCCTGGCCAGGCGTTGGAGCCTGGCTGGTGGAGGCGCAATTGGCAACCTCTCCGGATGTAGTCCGGCGAGGTCTCTTCATTTTGAAGATGTCACGAACGTTAATATGCCCTGACAGAATAAACACCAGGGAAACAGAGGGTGCGCTATACCTTTGCGCCGGCATCTCAGTCCGGACTGCATTCCTTTTTGTCCCACGGGGCCCTGCGGCCCCTCATTGGCTAGCCGCCGCAGGTTCGGCCTCCTGCCTCGGAAATCTCCCCTGCAAAACACGGTTATCGTCAGAAACACCGAAATACGTGAGAGTGGAATCTCTCTCAAGGGAATGAGACTCCGGTTTCTGTCACCTGGGAGGCCGGGATTAACCCTGGGTAATCAGCCGTGATGGCTACCAAGGTATTGTCCTTGCTTAGCTGATAGAACACCCCGTCGATAAAATCCACCGATATGTCTGGATCTTCTTCGGAGTCCGGATTGAGGGACCGTTCTGGGTCCTCGGGCTGTGGAAGGCGGCTGTTTATATCCTTTACCTCCTGTCGCAGTTCCTACATTGAAGTCGTTAGACTACCTATCTAACCATGGGAGTATAAAACAAACGGGCAAGCGCAATTGTTCACTTACCCAACTTGGAGGATCGTACATACTGAATCCGGCCCGCGGGTTGACGTGGAGGAATTCCTCCTCTTCTCCCTTATACAAAGTGGACAAGATCTTTAGTAGAGCGGCAGCCGAATCCGGCCCCTTACGGCCGTAGCGGGTGGCGTCGTCCTCCCCGTTGAAATCCCACATGGGGTGGCCTCTATATTGAAGCGGCTGCACCCCCCGCATAATGCATGCGGCCATGACTCCAATCATGGTTAGTCCGGAATGAGCCAACAGTCTTATCCGGCCCATCAGGTAAAGGACGTCTCTATCGCTTTCTCTCTGAGAGCTCCGCGGACGCCAGCTCAAGCGTTTCTTCAATGGAGCGTTATTGAACTCAGGGAGACCGACCCGGATAGGGTCCGGTAGCGGGACGTCATCTATGTAAAACCATTCCGAAGGCCAGTCCTCAGACGCCTTCTTTGGGGTTCCGGATAGGTATCCGGTCCCAGCGATGCGCCATACTTCGGCTCCGCCCACTTGGTATCTAGACCCCTCTTGAGAACGGGGCACCAGGCAGAATAACCTCTTCCACAGCGCGAAATGAGCCTCAACGCCTAAAAATAGCTCGCAAAGGGCGACGAAACCCGCAATATGCAATATGGAGGCGGGCGTGAGATTGTGCAGCTGGAGGCCGTAGAACTCCAAAAGCCCGCAGAGAAATGGATGAATTGGAAATCCCAGTCCCCTTATTAGATAGGGGACGAGGCACACCCGCTCTCCTTTAGAGGGATTGGGGGTGCTCTCTGCTTGCTCTCCACCATTATTGGTGGCGAGTCCGGCTCGGACCGGGACGATATAGGCCTAAGGGAGAAATCCCTTGGTCTGAAGCGACACTAGCTCGCTGTGCGGGATGGAGCACCTCTCCCAGTCTCCAGGTTTAGGACTGGAAGGGCGAGAGGAGGAGCTGGGACGGCTGGCCATGTTGGAATGGACCTTTGCTAGAAGCGCTCTGATGATAACTCGCGGAAAGGAGGAGATGTGGTTTGGACCTAAATCCCCATCCCGTTAAATAGGCGGCTCGTTTATACGGCTAGGGGTGTGGGTGTAAAAACGCCCCGGCTTTTCGCATTCGTTTGACACGTGGAAGACGGCCATTATTGGGCATGGAAGCCGAGGAGCACTACATTACGGAAGACGGACATTATTCCTACAGGTACACAAGATTTGGAGAAGAACCCGCCTTGCAATGCCGAACAATCTGCGCGCCGGACTCGTCGTCATTGAAGCCTGGTTCGGGGGCTACTGAGGGAGTCCTGGATTAGGGGGTGTTCGAGTAGCCGGACTATACCTTCAGCCAGACTCCCGGACTATGAAGATACAAGATTGAAGACTTCGTCCCGTGTCCGGATGGGACTTTCCTTGGCGTGGAAGGCAAGCTTGGCGATGCGGATATTCAAGATCTCCTACCATTGTAACCGACTCTATGTAACCCTAACCCTATCCGGTGTCTATATAAACCGGAGGGTTGTAGTCCGTAGGGGAGAATCAACTCCATATACAACAATCATACCATAGGCTAGCTTCTAGGGTTTAGCCTCCTTGATCTCGTGGTAGATCTACTCTTGTACTACCCATATCATCAATATTAATCAAGCAGGAGTAGGGTATTACCTCCATCGAGAGGGCCCGAACCTGGGTATATAAAAACATCGTGTTCCTTGTCTCCTGTTACCATCCGGCCTTGACGCACAGTTCGGGACCCCCTACCCGAGATCCGCCGGTTTTGACACCGACAACAAGCTTCTCCATAAACTTGTATAAACCCAAACGCTTTGATCACCTCATCAAAGCGAAGATTCCAACTCCGAGATGCTTGCACCAGTCCATAAGTGGATCGCTGGAGCTTGCACACTTTGTCAGCATTCTCTGGATCGACAAAACCTTTCGGTTGCATCATATACAACTCTTCCTTAAGGAAACCATTAAGGAACGTTGTTTTGACATCCATCTGACAGATTTCATAATCGAAAAATGCAGCTATTGCCAACATGATTCTGACGGGCTTAAGCATCGCTACGTGTGAGAAAGTATCATCGTAGTCAACTCCTTGAACTTGTGAAAACCCCTTTGCCACAAGTCGAGATTTATAGACGGTGACATTACTGTCTGCGTCCATCTTCTTCTTATAGATCAATTTATTCCAAATGGCCTTTTGCCCTTCAGGCAATACTTCCAAAGTCCATGCTTTGTTTTCATACATGGATCCCATATCAGATTCATGGCCTCTAACCATTTGCCAGAATCCGGGCCCACCATCGCTTCTCCATAGCTCGTAGGTTCATCGTTGTCCAACAACATGACCTGTAAGACAGGGTTACCATACCACTCAGGTGCAGTACGTATCCTTGTCAACCTACGAGGTTTGATAGTAACTTGATCTGAAACTTCATGATCACTATCATTGGCTTCCTCTTCAACTGAAGTAGGTGCACAGAAACATCTTTCTGCGCTACGCTACTCTCTGGTTGAAGTAAAGGTTCAACAACCTCATCAAGTTCTATCTTCCTCCCACTCAATTCGTACGAGAGAAACTCTTTCACATGAAAGGGCCCGTTCTTAGCGATAAACACTTTGCCTTCAGATCTGAGATAGAAGGTATACCCAACCATCTCTTTCGGGTATCCTGTGAATGAAGATGCATTTGTCCGCTTTGGGTTCGAGCTTTTTCGGCTGAAGCCTTTTGACATAAGCATCGCAGCCCCAAACCTTAAGAAATGACAACTTAGGTTTCTTGCCAAACCATAGTTCATACGGTGTCGTATCTATGGACTTAGATGGTGCCATATTTAAAGTGAATGCAACTATCTCTAACGCATAACCCCAAAACGATAGTGGCAGATTGGCAAGAGACATCGTAGAACGCACCATATCCAATAAGGTACGATTACGATGTTCGGACACACCATTACGCTATGGTGTTCCAGGTGGCGTCAACTGTCAAAAACATTGTCTTAAGTGATTGCCAAACTCATAACTCAGATACTCTCCCCCTCGATCAAATCGTAGGAATTTGATCTTCTTGTTACGATGATTCTCAACTTCACTCTGAAATTGCTTGAACTTTTCAAACGTTTCAAACTTATGCTTCATTAAGTAAATATATCCATATCTACTCAAGTCATCGGTGAAGGTGAGAAAGTAACGATATCTACCACGTGCGTCAACACTCATCGGACCGCAAACATCAGTATGTATGATTTCCAACAAGTCACTTGCCCGGTTCATTGTTTCAGAAAACGGGATTTTAGTCATCTTGCCAATAAGGCATGTGTCGGTGTCAAAACCGGCGGATCTCGGGTAGGGGGTCCCGAACTGTGCGTCTAGGCCGGATGGTAACAGGAGGCAAGGGACACGAAGTTTTACCCAGGTTCGGGCCCTCTCGATGGAGGTAAAACCCTATGTCCTGCTTGATTAATATTGATGATATAGGTAGTACAAGAGTAGATCTACCACGAGATCGAGGAGGCTAAACCCTAGAAGCTAGCCTATGGTATGATTGTTGATGTGTATGTTGTCCTACGGACTAAAACCCTCTAGTTTATATAGACAACGGATAGGGTTAGGTTACATAGAGTCGGTTACAATGGTAGGAGATCTAAATATCCGTATCGCCAAGCTTGCCTTCCACGCCAAGGAAAGTCCCTTCCGGACACGGGACGAAGTCTTCAATCTTGTGTCTTCATAGTCCAGGAGTCCGGCTGAAGGTATAGTCCGGCCATCCGGACACCCCCTAATCCAGGACTCCCTGAGTAGCCCCTGAACCAGGCTTCAATGACGACGAGTCCGGCGCGTAGATTGTCTTTGGCATTGCAAGGCGGGTTCCTCCTCCAAGTACTTCGTAGAAGATTTTGAACACAAAGGTAGTGTCCGGCTCTGCAAAATAAGTTTCCGCATATTGCCATAGAGAGAATAATATTTACACAAATCTAATGTACTGACGTATTCCGTAGTGCGACACACCACGGCCAAGCCTTTATCCGAGTCGTTTCATTATCCCACCTCAACGCGTCATGCGAGGCGGTTTCCTTGGCACGTCTTGTTAAAGCAGAGATCGTGTCCCCTTATTCCGGGATTCTCATCAATACGGGTGTGGGTAACCCAACCGCGCCATTGATTACGGCGCTTGGGAGATAAGTGAGTTTTACCAGGCTGGTGGGGACACGTAGTTGCGTCCACCTATATAAGGGGATAAGGATCCACCTTTTCACCTACGCCTTCTTCCTCCCTTGCTTATCCATTCTCGCGCACTCGAGCTCTAGTGCCCAAGTCCGCACTCCCCACCTCAACCTTCTCCAGCCATGTCCGGAGCGGGAGGCAAGTGGATGGTCTCCTCCGTCACGGAGGGGCATATCAAAAGACTAAGGAAGGCCGGATACTTGTCTAACGACATTGCGCATCGGCTTCCCGAAAAGGGGCAGCTCATCCCCACCCCTAGGCCCCATGAGAGGGTGGTGTTCCTCCCCCATTTCCTCCACGGACTAGGTTTCCCTCTCCACCCATTTGTCCGGGGGCTCATGTTCTACTATGGCCTGGATTTCCATGATCTGGCCCCGAATTTTCTCCTCAACATCTCGGCGTTTATCGTCGTGTGCGAGGCCTTCCTCCGCATCCGCCCCCATTTCGGCCTATGGCTCAAGACTTTCAATGTCAAGCCGAAGGTGGTGCACGGCAACCAGGCGGAGTGCGGAGGCGCCATGGTGGGCAAGATGGCCAACGTCTTATGGCTTGAGGGCTCCTTTGTGGAGACCCTGAAGGGGTGGCAATCGGGGTGGTTTTACATCACCGAGCCACGTGACCCCGAATGGGTCGCAGCCCCCGAGTTTCGGTCCGGACCCCCTACGCGGCTCACCTCCTGGAAGGAGACCGGCCCGTCGTGGGGTAAAAAAGAAGAGCTGACCGGACTCCAAACATGCGTCCAAACCCTGGTGGACAAGAAGCTCAAACTTGTCAACGTAGTCCAGGTTATGCTCATCCGCCGGATCCTCCCGTGCCAACAACGGGCTTTCAACCTATGGGAGTTTGACCCGGCGGGGCACCAAACTCTGAGCAGGCTCTTCGACACGACGTACGAAGATGCCTGGAAGGTGCTTTTCAAGGGCGCCGAGGCCCCCGCGTCTGCTACCGAGGATCGCGGATTCAGTACACAGCGTCACGCTCATGCAGTAAGCTATTTTTTTCCTTTTACAGGGTATCGGTTTTTCATAGTTTGACTCCATGCGGGATCTAAACTCCCTTACCTTTGACAGGATTGGCAGGAGATGTCCGGACAGATCAACTATCCGGCTCCTTTGCCCGAAGGCCCAGCGGACGCTCACTTGGCGAAGCTGCTGGTTCCGGCACCCCATGTGGTGCCGGAGAAGAGGGCCAAGAAGAAGGCCACGGGGACTCGAAAGAGTGCCCGGCACCCAGAGGTGTCGGATTCACCATCCGACGAATCCAAGACGCACTCCTCCCATGAAGACGAGGAGGAGGAAGAAGAGACCCCTCCCCCTCCAGCGGGGGAAGGGAAGAAAAGGAAGGCCCCCCCCCCCAACTGGGGAGGCCGAAGGGTCCAAGAAGGGGAAAACCCTTCCTCCGGACTACTCCACCGACGCCGACGATGGCGCAGAGGAGTGGGCACCCAGGGCCAAGCCTCTGGCCAAATCGTAAGTATCCGGATACAAGAGTAATTCATAGTATTCGTTTATTGCGCAGCTTTTCCTTATGTCGAATATGTTTATGCAGCCCATCCAAAGACCGGCTCGACGCGTCGTCGAGCAGCTCACTGGACTCGTCGGATGTGAACTTGCTTCCGACGGCTTCCTCCCCCCGCCCTACGGACGACACCGAGTGTTGTCCCAACAGGTTCCAATCCGGGAGGAGGTGGTCCTGGAGGCGCCGCGAGGCGACCTCCCGGACTCCAGGAGTAAAGGGGATGAAACCCCCCAGGGCTCCAAGTCCGGCCCTAGGCCGGACACCACTCTGGAACCTTCAAAGGTTCCAGAGTCCGGGGGGGTTCCTTCCAAGAGGAGCAAGCCCACCGTGCCGGTAACCTCCGTCCAACTGGAGGCGCCGGACAATCTGTTGGAGGCGCTCCAAGGCGCCTCCATCGACGAGGGGCACCGCACCATTATGAGTGCGGTGGTCCAGAAGGTTCACTCCGTCAAGAGCGGACTGACTGAAGCTTGTACTAGCCTCTTGACACTTTGAGGTAAGTAAAGAATGTGTAAATAATATTACCGCATAGACAGTGTTGGGTAACGTTGCAGAAAACAAAAAATTTCCTACGGTTTCACCAAGATCCATCTATGAGTTCATCTAGCAACGAGTGATCGGATGCATCTACATACCTTTGCAGATCGCGAGCGGAAGCGTTCAAAGAACGGGGATGAGGTAGTCATACACGACGTGATCCAAATCACCGATGACCAAGCACCGAACGGACGGCACCTCCGTGTTCAACACACGTACGGTCAGCGTAACGTCTCCTTCTTCTTGATCCAGCAAGGGGGGAGGAGAGGTTGAGGAAGATGGCTCCAGCAGCAGCACGACGGCGTGGTGGTGATGGAGCTGCAGTACTCCGGCAGGGCTTCGCCAAGCTCTATGGAGGAGGAGGAGGTGTTGGAGAGGGAGGGGGAGGCACCCAAGGCGTGGTCTGAGAGGCCCTCCTTCCCTCACTATATATAGGGGGGCCTAGGGGGGGCGCCGGCCCTAGGAGATCCAATCTCCTAGGGGGCGGC
>NC_041380.1:585981303-586050117 GCF_002162155.2 Triticum dicoccoides
CCCTTTGAAACCCTAGGCGCATGGGCCTCTTGGGGCTGGTGCCCTTGGCCCATGTAGGCCAAGGCGCACCCCCTACAGCCCATGTGCCCCCCCGGGGCAGGTGGCCCCACCCGGTGGACCCCCGGGACCCTTCCGGTGGTCTCGGTACAATACCGGTGACCCCGAAACTTGTCCCGATGGCCGAAACAGCACTTCCTATATATAATTCTTTACCTCCGGACCATTCCGGAACTCCTCGTGACGTTCGGGATCTCATCCGGGACTCCGAACAACATTCGGGTTACTGGATATACATATCCCTACAACCCTAGCGTCACCGAACCTTAAGTGTGTAGACCCTACGGGTTCGGGAGACATGTAGACATGACCGAGACTACTCTCCGGTCAATAACCAACAGCGGGATCTGGATACCCATGTTGGCTCCCACATGCTCCTCGATGATCTCATCGGATGAACCACGATGTCGAGGATTCAAGCAACCCCGTATACAATTCCCTTTGTCAATCGGTATGTTACTTGCCCGAGATTCGATCGTCGGTATCCCAATACCTCGTTCAATCTCGTTACCGGCAAGTCACTTTACTCGTACCGTAATGCATGATCCTGTGATCAGACACTTGGTCACCTTGAGCTCATAATGATGATGCATTACCGAGTGGGCCCAGTGATACCTCTCCGTCATACGGAGTGACAAATCCCAGTTTTGATCCGTGTCAACCCAACAGACACTTTCGGAGATACCCGTAGTATACCTTTATAGTCACCCAGTTACGTTGTAACGTTTGGTACACCCAAAGCACTCCTACGGTATCCGGGAGTTACACGATCTCATGGTCTAAGGAAAGGATACTTGACATTGGAAAAACTCTAGCAAACGAACTATACGATCTTTATGCTATGTTTAGGATTGGGTCTTGTCCATCACATCATTCTCCTAATGATGTGATCTCGTTATCAATGACATCCAATGTCCACAGTCAGGAAACCATCACTATTTGTTGATCAACGAGCTAGTCAACTAGAGGCTTACTAGGGACATGTTGGTGTCTATTATTCACACATGTATTGCGATTTCCGGACAACACAATTATAGCATGAATAAAGACAATTATCATGAACAAGGAAATATAATAATAATGCTTTCATTATTGCCTCTAGGGCATATTTCCAACAGTCTCCCACTTGCACTAGAGTCAATAATCTAGTTACATTGTGATGAATCGAACACCCATGGAATTCTGGTGTTGATCATGTTTTGCTCTAGGGAGAGGTTTAGTCAACGGATCTGCTACATTCAGGTCTGTATGTACTTTACAAATATCATTGTCTCCATCTTGAACATTTTCACGAATGGAGTTGAAGCGACGCTTGATGTGCCTTGTCTTCTTGTGAAACCTGGGCTCCTTGGCAAGTGCAATAGCTCCAGTGTTGTCACAGAAGAGCTTGATCGGCCCCGACGCATTGGGTATGACTCCTAGGTCGGTGATGAACTCCTTCACCCAAATTGCTTCATGCGCTGCCTCCGAGGCTGCCATGTACTCCGCTTCACATGTAGATCCCGCCACGACGCTCTGCTTGCAACTGCACCAGCTTACTGCCCCACCATTCAAAATATACACGTATCCGGTTTGTGACTTAGAGTCATCCAGATCTGTGTCGAAGCTAGCGTCGACGTAACCCTTTACGACGAGCTCTTCGTCACCTCCATAAACGAGAAACATTTCCTTAGTCCTTTTCAGGTACTTCAGGATATTCTTGACTGCTGTCCAGTGTTCCTTGCCGGGATTACTTTGGTACCTTCCTACCAAACTTATGGCAAGGTTTACATCAGGTCTGGTACACAGCATGGCATACATAATAGAACCTATGGCTGAGGCATAGGGGATGTCACTCATCTCTTCTATATCTTCTGCCGTGGTCGGACATTGAGCTGAGCTCAATTTCACACCTTGTAACACAGGTAAGAACCCCTTCTTAGACTGATCCATATTGAACTTCTTCAATATCTTATCAAGGTATGTGCTTTGTGAAAGACCTATGAGGCGTCTTGACCTATCTCTATAGATCTTGATGCCTAATATATAAGCAGCTTCTCCAAGGTCCTTCATTGAAAAACTTTTATTCAAGTAGGCCTTAATGTTGTCCAAGAGTTCTATATCATTTCCCATCAAAAGTATGTCATCTACATATAATATGAGAAATGCTACAGAGCTCCCACTCACTTTCTTGTAAACACAGGCTTCTCCATAAGTCTGCGTAAACCCAAACGCTTTGATCATCTCATCAAAGCGAATGTTCCAACTCCGAGATGCTTGCACCAGCCCATAAATCGAGTGTTGGAGCTTGCACACCTTGTTAGCATTCTTAGGATCGACAAAACCTTCCGGCTGCATCATATACAATTCTTCCTTAAGGAAACCATTAAGGAATGCCGTTTTGACGTCCATTTGCCATATCTCATAATCATAGTATGCGGCAATTTCTAACATGATTCGGACGGACTTCAGCTTCGCTACCGGTGAGAAAGTCTCATCATAGTCAACCCCTTGAACTTGTCGATAACCCTTAGCGACAAGCCGAGCTTTATAGATGGTCACATTACCATCCGCGTCTGTCTTCTTCTTAAAGATCCATTTATTTTCTATGGCTCGCCGATCATCGGGCAAGTCAGTCAAAGTCCATACTTCATTGTCATACATGGATCCTATCTCGGATTTCATGGCTTCTAGCCATTTGTCGGAATCCGGGCCCGCCATCGCTTCTTCATAGTTCGAAGGTTCACCGTTGTCCAACAACATGATTTCCAAGACAGGGTTGCCGTACCACTCCGGTGCGTAACGTGTCCTTGTGGACCTTCGAAGTTCAGTAGCAACTTGATCTGAAGTTTCATGAACATCATCATTAACTTCCTCTCTAGTCGGTGCAGGCACCTCAGGAACATTTTCTTGAGTCGCGCCATTTTCCGGTTCAAGAGGTAATACTTCATCAAGTTCTACTTTCCTCCCACTTACTTCTTTCGAGAGAAACTCCTTCTCTAGAAAGGATCCATTCTTGGCAACAAAGACCTTGCCTTCGGATCTGAGGTAGAAGGTATACCCAATAGTTTCATTAGGGTATCCTATGAAGACGCATTTTTTCGACTTGGGTTCGAGCTTTTCAGGTTGAAGTTTCTTGACATAAGCATCGCATCACCAAACTTTTAGAAAAGACAGCTTAGGTTTCTTCCCAAACCATAATTCATACGGTGTTGTCTCAATGGATTTCGACGGAGCCCTATTTAAAGTGAATGCGGCAGTCTCTAAAGCATAGCTCCAAAAAGATAGCGGTAAATCGGTAAGAGCCATCATAGATCGCACCATATCTAATAGAGTGCGATTACGACGTTCGGACACACCATTACGCTGAGGTGTTCCAGGCGGTGTGAGTTGTGAAACTATTCCACATTTTCTTAAGTGTGTGCCAAATTCATGACTCAAGTATTCTCCTCCACGATCTGATCGCAAAAACTTGATTTTTCTGTCATGTTGATTCTCAACCTCACTCTGAAATTCCTTGAACTTTTCAAAGGTCTCAGACTTGTGTTTCATTAAGTAGACATACCCATATCTACTCAAGTCATCAATGAGGGTGAGAACATAACGATAGCCACCGCGAGCCTCAACACTCATTGGACCGCACACATCCGTATGTATGATTTCCAATAAGTTGGTTGCTCGCTCCATTGTTCCTGAGAACGGAGTCTTGGTCATTTTACCCATGAGGCATGGTTCGCACGTGTCAAATGATTCATAATCAAGAGACTCTAAAAGTCCATCTGCATGGAGCTTCTTCATGCGTTTGACACCTATGTGACCAAGGCGGCAGTGCCACAAGTATGTGGGACTATCATTATCAACCTTACATCTTTTGGTTTTCACACTATGAACATGTGTAGCATTATGCTCGATAAAGAACAAACCATTCACCACCGGAGCATGACCATAAAACATATCTCTCATATAAATAGAACAACCATTATTCTCAGATTTAAATGAGTAGCCATCTCGAATTAAACAAGATCCCGATACAATGTTCATGCTCAAAGCTGGCACTAAATAACAATTATTGAGGTTTAAAACTAATCCCGTAGGTAAATGTAGAGGTAGCGTGCCGACGGCGATCACATTGACCTTGGAACCATTCCCGACGCGCATCGTCACCTCGTCCTTCGCCAGTTTCCGCTTATTCCGCAGCTCCTGCTTTGAGTTACAAATGTGAGCAATTGCACCGGTATCAAATACCCAGGAGCTACTACGAGTACTGGTAAGGTACACATCAATTACATGTATATCACATATACCTTTTGTTTTGCCGGCCTTCTTGTCTGCTAAGTATTTGGGGCAGTTCCACTTCCAGTGACCACTTCCCTTGCAATAAAAGCACCCAGTCTCGGGCTTGGGTCCATTCTTTGGCTTCTTCTCGGCAGCTTGCTTACCGGGCGCGGCAACTCCCTTGCCGTCCTTCTTGAAGTTCTTTTTACCCTTGCCCTTCTTGAACTTAGTGGTTTTATTGACCATCAACACTTGATGTTCCTTCTTGACTTCTACCTCTGCTGATTTCAGCATTGCAAATACCTCAGGAATGGTCTTTTCCATCCCTGCATATTGAAGTTCATCACAAAGCTCTTGTAGCTTGGTGGAAGCGACTGGAGGATTCTGTCAATGACCGCATCATCCGGGAGATTAACTCCCTGCTGAGTCAAGCGGTTATGTAACCCAGACATAGTGAGTATGTGCTCACTGACAGAACTATTTTCCTCCATCTTACAACTAAAGAATTTGTCGGAGACTTCATATCTCTCGACCCGGGCATGAGCATGAAAAACCATTTTCAGCTCTTCGAACATCTCATATGCTCCATGTCTCTCAAAACGCTTTTGGAGCCCCGGCTCTAAACTGTAAAGCATGCCGCACTGAACGAGGGAGTAGTCATCAGCACGTGTCTGCCAAGCGTTCATAACGTCTTGGTTCTGTGGGACAGGCGGGTCACCTAGCGGTGCTTGTAGGACATAATCTTTCTTGGCAGCTATGAGGATGATCCTCAGGTTCCGGACCCAGTCCGTATAGTTGCTGCCATCGTCTTTCATCTTGGTTTTCTCTAGGAACGCGTTGAAGTTGAGGACAACATTGGCCATTTGATCTACAAGACATATTGTAAAGATTTTAGACTAAGTTCATGATAATTAAGTTCATCTAATCAAATTATTCAATGAACTCCCACTTAGATAGACATCCCTCTTCTAGTCATCTAAGTATAACATGATCCGAGTCAACTAGGCCGTGTCCGATCATCACGTGAGACGGACTAGCCAACATCGGTGAACATCTTTATGTTGATCGTATCTTCTATACGACTCATGCTCGACCTTTCGGTCTTCTGTGTTCCGAGGCCATGTCTGTACATGCTAGGCTCGTCAAGTCAACCTAAGTGTTTGCATGTGTAAATCTGTCTTACACCCGTTGTATGTGAACGTTGGAATCCATCACACCCGATCATCACGTGGTGCTTAGAAACGAACGAACTGTCGCAACGGTGCACAGTTAGGGGGAACACTTTCTTGAAATTATTATGAGGGATCATCTTATTTACTACCGTCGTTCTAAGTAAACAAGACACAAAAACATGATAAACATCACATACAATCAAATAATAATAGTGACATGATATGGCCAATATCACATAGCTCCTTTGATCTCCATCTTGGGGCTCCATGATCATCTTGTCACCGGCATGACACCATGATCTCCATCATCATGATCTCCATCATCGTGTCTCCATGAAGTTGCTCGCCAACTATTGCTTCTACTACTATGGCTAACGTGTTTAGCAATAAAGTAAAGTAATTTACATGGCGTTTCTCAATGACACGCAGGTCATATAAAAAATAAAGACAACTCCTATGGCTCCTGCCGGTTGTCATACTCATCGACATGCAAGTCGTGATTCCTATTACAATAGCACGAACATCTCATACATCACATATGTATCATTCATCATTCATCACAACTTTGGCCATATCACATCACAAAGCACTTGCTGCAAAAACAAGTTAGACGTCCTCTAATTGTTGTTGCAAGTTTTACGTGGCTGAAATAGGGTTCTAGCAAGAACGTTTTCTTACCTACGTGAAAGCCACAACCTGATTTGTCAACTTCTATTTACCCTTCATAAGGACCCTTTTCATCGAATCCGCTCCAACTAAAGTGGGAGAGACAGACACCCGCCAGCCACCTTATGCAACTTGTGCATGTTAGTCGGTGGAACCGGTCTCACGTAAGCGTACGTGTAAGGTTGGTCCGGGCCGCTTCATCCCACAATACCGCTGAAGCAAGATAAGACTAGTAGCGGCAAGAAAGTTGACAACATCTACGCCCACAACAAATTGTGTTCTACTCGCGCAAGAAGAACTACGCATAGACCTAGCTCATGATGCCACTGTTGGGTAACGTTGCAGAAAACAAAAATTTTCCTACGGTTTCACCAAGATCCATCTATGAGTTCATCTAGCAACAAGTGATCGGATGCATCTACATACCTTTGTAGATCGCGAGCGGAAGCGTTCAAAGAACGGGGATGAGGTAGTCGTACACGACGTGATCCAAATCACCGATGACAAGGCACCGAACGGACGGCACCTCCGCGTTCAACACACGTACGGTCAGTGTAACGTCTCCTTCTTCTTGATCCAGCAAGGGGGAAGGAGAGGTTGAGGAAGATGGCTCCAGCAGCAGCACGACGGCGTGGTGGTGATGGAGCTGCAGTACTCCGGCAGGGCTTCGCCAAGCTCTATGGAGGAGGAGGAGGTGTTGGAGAGGGAGAGGGAGGCACCCAAGGCGTGGTCTGAGAGGCCCTCCTTCCCTCACTATATATAGGGGGGCCTAGGGGGGCGCCATCCCTCGGAGATCCAATCTCCTAGGGGGGCGGCGGCCAAGGGAGGATTCCCTCCCCCCAAGGCACCTAGGGGGTGCCTTCCCCTTGTGGGACTCTTCCCCCTTTGAAACCCTAGGCGCATGGGCCTCTTGGGGCTGGTGCCCTTGGCCCATGTAGGCCAAGGCGCACCCCCTACAGCCCATGTGGCCCCCCGGGGCAGGTGGCCCCACCCGATGGACCCCCGGGACCCTTCCGGTGGTCCTGGTATAATACCGGTGACCCCGAAACTTGTCCCGATGGCCGAAACAGCACTTCCTATATATAATTTTTTACCTCCGGACCATTCCGGAACTCCTCGTGACGTCCGGGATCTCATCCGGGACTCCGGACAACATTCGGGTTACTACATATACATATCCCTACAACCCTAGCGTCACCGAACCTTAAGTGTGTAGACCCTACGGGTTCGGGAGACATGTAGACATGACCGAGACGACTCTCCGGTCAATAACCAACAGCGGGATCTGGATACCCATGTTGGCTCCCACATGCTCCTTGATGATCTCATCGGATGAACCACGATTTCGAGGATTTAAGCAACCCCGTATACAATTCCCTTTGTCAATCGGTATGTTACTTGCCCGAGATTCGATCGTCGGTATCCCAATACCTCGTTCAATCTCGTTACCGGCAAGTCACTTTACTTGTACCGTAATGCATGATCCCGTGACCAGACACTTGGTTACCTTGAGCTCATAATGATGATGCATTACCCAGTGATACCTCTCCGTCATATGGAGTGACAAATCCCAGTCTTGATCCATGTCAACCCAACAGACACTTTCGGAGATACCCGTAGTATACCTTTATAGTCACCCAGTTACGTTGTGACGTTTGGTACACCCAAAGCACTCCTACGGTATCCGGGAGTTACACGATCTCATGGTCTAAGGAAAGGATACTTGACATTGGAAAAACTCTAGCAAACGAACTATACGATCTTTATGCTATGTTTAGGATTGGGTCTTGTCCATCACATCATTCTCCTAATGATGTGATCTCGTTATCAATGACATCCAATGTCCATAGTCAGGAAACCATCACTATCTGTTGATCAACGAGCTAGTCAACTAGAGGCTTACTAGGGACATGTTGGTGTCTATTATTCACACATGTATTACGATTTCGGGACAACACAATTATAGCATGAATAAAGACAATTATCATGAACAAGGAAATATAATAATAATGCTTTTATTATTGCCTCTAGGGCATATTTCCAACAGACAGTAGCCCTTGATGCTCTGTTTGGCGTTTGGGAAGAAAAGCCGAATAGAGGATCAAATAAAATTCGCAGGAGTCTAACAAAAAGGAGTCAATATGCGTGTGCAGGCTTCCCTGCTGGTGTCCGCCGCACTGACTGCGGAAGTGGACACGCTAAAGCAGAACCTCGAGCGGTCCGAGCAAGAGCTGGGCGTGCCAAGAAGTAGCTCGAGGACAATGAAGGTAAGAAATACCTTGCTTAAAGATATAAAAAGGTGCAATTGCAAAAAATGACAGGATTATCGTGGCTATTGTAGGGGCCACGTCTGATGTGGCGACCCTTAAGCAAGCGCTGCTCGAGGCCGAGAAGACGGCGGCCGCGGAGCGCACCGAGCGAGAGAAGTATGAGGCCGAGGTTGGCAAGGTACGGCAAGAGCTCCAGGCTCTCATGGAAAAACATGAGAGTTTGGAGCTTGACTCAAAGACGCGAGTGTCCGAGCTCGCGGTGGCTATTGAAAATGCCAAGTCTGCCAAGGCCGAATCCCAGAAGACCCTCCAGGAGTTGGATGAGGTGAAGAAGATAGCGGCGGTAAGGCATTCTTTATGCAAAGCAAACACATAAACGTGAGTTACTTGTTACTTACCCGAATCCGGAGCTCTCTAGGAGCGTTCGCAGATCTTCCCCGGAGTGTGTCTGATGCCGCCGCATTCTATCGAGCCGAGGAGGGCAGCTCGACAAAGAAGGTGTTCTGGTCTCAGTATGCTGAGGCCGGACACCCCGTGCCCCTGAGCGACCAGCTGAAGCAACTGGTCGAGCTCCACAAGGCGGCCGAACAGGCCATTAGGGGCCTCATGGTTCGGCTGTGGCCTGGAGAGGCTCTGCCTGGGAGCTATTTCAGGCTGGTGCGGCGGCTGGTGGAGGCCTGTCCAAGGCTCGAAGTCATCAAGCGCTTCGTCTGCATTGAAGGTGCCCGTAGGGCCCTTGCCCGTGCTAAGGTGCACTGGGGCAAGCTGGACGCTGAGAAGCTTGTGAAGGACGGGCCACCGCCGGGGAAAGAGCATCGCAAGCCCAAGAATTATTATAAGGATGTTCTGAAAGGTGCCCTTCTTGTGGCGGATGAGTGTTCTATGAATGTAATTATTGAGTAAAACTCGCTCGTTTTGTCCTGTGCACTGAAAACTTGTTCATATGCGCTAAGCAATGCTGTTTGAATTTAAAATCTTACCTTATGTGCGGCTGTTTATCAATTCTGAGAGATGGCGAGTCGTCGGCTTCTGCCCCCGTGCCGCTAGTGCTGGGGTGTTCTGGGATAAACCTGAGCGCTCTTTTTCCCATGTTTGGGTCCTTCGAGGGAGGCGCTCAACCCAACGAACAAGGCAATCGGACTATAATGCATGAACACTCTCACTTAGCCATAGAATTCTATAATTTTAAATTTCGGCGAAGCCCCTGGTATTCGGAAGACCGAGTTTGGGGCGCTATCCACGCCTTGGCCGGACAGAGCCGGCTCCTCGCCCTAAGCAGCATAAGTCTTTAGGGACTCGAAAAAACCTCTCGAACAGCGACCAGCTCTCGCTTCATTATGACAGTCAGTTTTAGCTTTCTCCACTGAGGTGCTCGGCCCAGCTCAACTTGGGCACAATCGCAGTGGTTCTCCTAGTGCTACCTTAGCCGATATAGCGGAACATAAGGCACCAAAACATAGGAGCCGGGCAAACCCAACTATTGACCCAAGACATGATTTGGAGCCGATGCATATAATGCTATAAGTTCGGGGTGCCGCACTTGTTAAAGTGTTCAGACTTCTCACACCATGTTGAGGGGTACTGAAGCCCCTGGCGTATTTTGGCCGTACCAAAGTGTACGGGTGCAACATGTCGTTACGGAACATATATAATGAAATAAAAAAAGTAATGCAAAAATAGACAAAATCTCTGCATTGTTTACTAAAAAGGGATGCAATCAAAGCAGAACGATACAATTAATGCGATAAGCAAAAGGTTGGACTATGTAACATGTCCGTTCCAGGGGCAAGCTGCGGAATAGTATGTGAAACAGGTATACTGCTCGTGATAGAGACCACCTGGGAGTTCCGTAATGCGGCGTGGCTTGTCTGCTTCCCTGGTTCTTGCATCATTTGTGCGGCAATTGAACTTCCGAACAAGCCTTCCGAAGAGTGGAGTCCTGAAAGTAATAGAAAATTAAAAAATTGGCAGCCCCTGGTGCGGTTTAAGCCGTGCTTCAGGCGTGCCGTGATGGTGCCCCTCCCCCTGTATCCATGGCATTTCTAGAGCGTAGTTATGTACGTGAAGTACTGGTATCGCATTTTTGCGAGGGCTGGGGTTGGGGCCGCATTGCTACGCCTGCTCGGGTCATGCCAGGCGGTCTTGTTGTAGGTTTCTCCGGGCGCGCTTGACGGTGTCCGGTCGTTTAATGGCTGGACTGGAGAACTGCCTAGAGAGGCTGCTTTGTACTTCCGCTGCAAGGGCCGCCGTGTGCTCCTCCATTTGGAGGGAGCGTTCGGTGTTTCCATTGACCGTAATTACTTATCGAGGGCCTGGCATCTTGAGCTTAAGGTATGCGTAGTGCGGTACCACATTGAACTTGGCAAATGCGGTTCGCCCGAGCAGTGCGTGATAGGCACTGCGGAATGGGACTATGTCGAAGATTAACTCCTCGCTTCGAAAATTATCCGGAGATCCGAAGACCACTTCAAGTGTGACTGAGCCTGTACAGTTGGCCTCTACACCTGGTATTACGCCTTTAAAGGTCGTTTTGGTGGGCTTAATCCTCGAGGGATCTATGCCCATTTTCCGCACTGTATCCTGGTAAAGCAGGTTCAGGCTGCTGCCGCCGTCCATAAGGACTCTAGTGAGATGAAATCCATCAATAATTGGGTCTAGAACCAATGCGGCGAATCTACCGTGACGGGTGCTTGTGGGATGGTCCCTTTGATCAAAGGTGATCAGGCAGGAGGACCATGGGTTGAACTTTGGGGCGACTGGCTCTATCGCGTATACGTCCCTTAACGCGCGCTTCCACTCCCTCTTGGGGATGTGGGTTACATATATCATGTTCACCGTCCGCACTTATGGGGGAAAACCCTTTTGTCCACTGTTGTTCAGCGGCCGGGGCTCCTCGTCGTCATCGCTATGCAGCCCCTTGTCTTCATTTTTGGTGTTTAACTTGCCTGCCTGCTTGAACACCCAACAATCCCTATGGTGTGATTGGCTGGCTTTTCGGGGGTGCCATGTATCTGGCATAAGCGGTCGAGTATTCGGTCCAGACTGGATGGGCCCCTAGGATTCCTTTTGAATGGCTTTTTCCGTTGTCCGGATTTAGAGCCTCTGAATCCGGCATTGACTGTCGTATCCTCAGTATTGTCGTCGTTAATGCGGCGCTTCTGCTTGTTGCGACGCGACCTGCCGCTACTGTCCCTGGTATCTGAGTTACCAGGGTTCTTGGTCATATTGTTGCTATGAGCAAGCCAGTTGTCTTCTCCCGCGCAAAAGCGGTTCATGAGTGTCGTGAGTGCTGCCATAGACTTTGGCTTTTCCTGTCCAAGGTGCCGGGCGAGCCACTCATCACGGATATTGTGCTTGAAGGCTGCTAGGGCCTCAGCGTCCGGACAGTCGACTATTTAATTTTTCTTTGTTAGGAACCGTGTCCAGAATTGCCTGGCCGATTCCTCTGGCTGCTGAATTACGTGACTTAGGTCATCGGCGTTTGGGGGTCGCACATAAGTGCCCTGGAAATTGTCGAGGAATGCAGCTTACAGGTCCTCCCAACAACTGATTGATCCTGTTGGCAAGCTGTTAAGCCAATGTCGAGCTTGTCCTTTAAGCTTGAGTGGGAGGTATTTGATGGCGTGGAAATCATCGCCGCGGGCCATGTGGATATGAAGGAGATAATCCTCGATCCATACCACAGGATCTGTTGTGCCATCATATGATTCGATGTTTACGGGTTTGAAACCCTCGGGGATTTGATGATCCATTATTTTTTCTGTAAAGCAGAGTGGGTGTGTGGCGCCTCTGGACTGGGCTATATCATGACGTAGCTCCAATGAGCCTTGTCTACTGTTTTCGGCCCTGCCAAATTTGTGGCCGGCGTGACGGTTACCGTCTCGAGCCGTGGGGCGCCCACGCGATCCGTAGATCGATCTTGTTTGCCTTGCCTTGTCCTCCAACATATCTCGTAAGTCCGGCGCATATTCCCGTGCCTTGGTACGGGGTGCGGCTTGAGTGGAGGGCCGAGAGGCCTCTTTGTCGCGGCCATGAGGTGGCCAGTCGGCCGCATCAAGTGCTTCCTCCTCTAATTGGGGTAGCAACCTGCGCTTTGGGTAGCTCTTGGAGGGGCGTTCGAGTTTATGCTCTTCGGCCGCGAGGACTTCAGTCCATCTGTCGACTAGCAAATCTTGATTAGCTTTAAGCTGTTGCTATTTTTTCTTGAGGCTTCTTGCCGTGGCTATAAGACTGCGTTGAACACGCTCTTGCTCGACGGGATCCTCTGGCACGACGAATTCGTCGTCGTCGAGGCTTGCCTCGTCTTCGGAGGGAGGCATATAATTATCGTCCTCGACCTCTCTGTCTGCCGCTCTCTCATGACGGCTGGTTTCTCCATCCTCCTGTGCTAAATCTTGCTGGAGGGGGTTTTCTTCGGCACTTTCTGGAGTATTATTATCTCCCGTGCTGGAATCACCGTATTTGTTTTGGCGGGATTTTGATCGGCGCCGCTGACGCCGGCGCTTAGGCTGTTTCTTAGAGGGGTCATCCTCCGCTGTTCCATCACCATCTCCTTCTTTTGGGGTGTCCACCATGTATATGTCATATGACGAGGTGGCTTTCCAGGGCCTGATAAGCGCTGGTTCTTCATTGTCTCCTTCATCGGCGTCCATACCGTCGATGTCTTTGGAGTCGAAGTCGAGCATGTCGGTTAGGTCGTCGACAGTGGCTACAACGTGGGTGGTGGGTGGGCTTTGAATTTCTTCATCGTCCGAATCCCAACCTTGCTGGTCGTAGTCCGGCCAGGGCTCTCCTGATAAAGAGAGACTTCAGTGTCTTCAGAATATCGCCAAAAGGCGAGTGCTGAAAGATGTCCGCGGCAGTAAATTCCAAGATCGGCGCCCAATCGGATTCGATCAGTAGGGGCGCGGAGGGTTCGGAGTCCGGAGAGGAGTCCGGCTCCTTGGAGTCATGAGTCTCGCGGAGTGCAGGGCTGGTGTTCAGCTCAATCGCCATGGGGATCGCAGCCCCTGAGGCGGCGTCCAACCATCCATCCTCGATCGGCGCAGTTGGCTCCGAATTAAGGGTCGAAGCCGATGCGGGTGCAGCCTCCAGGGCACTGTTCGGCGGCAGAGCTAGATCATGCTTGTCGGGACAGTGCGGCGCGCTCGGCTGTGGCTCGAATCCGTCAAAGATCAAGTCCCCGCGGATGTCAGCCGTGTAGTTTAAACTTCTAAATCCGACCTGACGGCCAGGGGCGTAGCTTTCGATCTGCTCTAGATGGCCAAGTGAATTGGCCCGCAGTGCGAAGCCGCCAAAGACAAAGATCTGTCCGGGGAGGAAGGTCTCACCCTGGACTGCATCGCCATTGATGATCGTAGGAGCCATCGAGCCCGACGGCGACGACACAGAGGAACTCTCAATGAAAGCACCAATGTCGGTGTCAAAACCGGCGGATCTCGGGTAGGGGGTCCCAAACTGTGCGTCTAGGCCGGATGGTAATAGGAGGCAAGGGACACGAAGTTTTACCCAGGTTCGGGCCCTCTCGATGGAGGTAAAACCCTACGTCCTGCTTGATTAATATTGATGATATAGGTAGTACAAGAGTAGATCTACCACGAGATCGAGGAGGCTAAACCCTAGAAGCTAGCCTATGGTATGATTGTTGATGTGTATGTTGTCCTACGTACTAAAACCCTCCGGTTTATATAGACACCGGATAGGGTTAGGGTTACATAGAGTCGGTTACAATGGTAGGAGATCTAAATATCCGTATCGCCAAGCTTGCCTTCCACGCCAAGGAAAGTCCCTTCCAGACACGGGACGGGGTCTTCAATCTTGTGTCTTCAAAGTCCAGGAGTCCGGCTGAAGGTATAGTCCGGCCATCCGGACACCCCCTAATCCAGGACTCCCTCAGCATGGTTCGCATGTGTCAAGTGATTCAAAATCAAGTGACTCCAAAATTCCATCAGCATGGAGTTTCTTCATGCACTTTACACCAATATGACCTAAGCGGCAGTGCCACAAGAAAGTGGTACTATCATTATCAACTCTACATCTTTTAGCATCAATGTTATGAACATGTGTATCATCACTATTGAGATTCAATAAATATGAATCCCTCACAATGGGTGCATGACCATAAAAGATATTACCCATATAAATAGAACAACCATTATTCTCTGATTTAAATGAGTAACTGCCTCGCATTAAACAAGATCTAGATATAATGTTCATGCTCAACACATGCACTAAATAACAATTATGCATGTTTATCACTAATCCCGATGGTAATCGAAGAGCGAGCGTGCCAACGGCGATCACATCAACCTTGGAACCATTTCCCACGCGCATCGTCACTTCGTCCTTCGCCAGCCTCCATCTATTCCGTAGTTCCTGTTTAGAGTTGCAAATGTGAGCAACCGCACCAGTATCAAATACCTAGGCACTACAACGAGAGCTGGTAAGGTACACATCAATAACATGTATATAATATATATCTTTGTTGGCCCCCTTCTTGTCGGCCAGATACTTTGGGAAATTCCACTTCCACTGGCCAGTTCCCTTGCAATAGAAGCACTTAGATTCCGGCTTGGGTCCAGCCTTGGGTTTCTTCACAGGAGGGGCAACTGGTTTGCTACTCTTCTTGAAGTTTCCCTTCTTTCCCTTGCTCTTCTTGAAACTAGTGGTTTTATTTACCATCAACACTTGATGCTCCTGCTGGATGTCTACTTCTGTGACTTTCAGCATCGCGAACAGCTCGAAGACTGACCTAGTCATCACTTGCATGTTATAGTTCAGCACAAAGCTCTTGTAGATAGGTGGCAGTGATTAAAGAACTATGTTAGTGATCGCCTCAGGCGGGATCTCAACTCCCAACTCAGCCAGACAGTCATAATACCCAGACATTCTGAGTATGTGCTCACTGACAGATCTGTTCTCCTCCATTTTGTAGGTATAGAACTTATGGGAGGTCTCATGCCTCTCGATCCGGGCATTTTTCACAAAAATAAACTTCAACTCCTGGAACATCTCATATTCTCCACGACGTTCAAAACGCCTTTGAAGTCTCGGTTCTTAATCATACAACATGGTGCATTGAACTATTGATTAGTCATCAACATGCGACTGCCAGGCATTCATAATGTCTACAGACGCTGGAGGGGGTGGCGCACCAAGCGGTGCATCAAGTACATAAACCTTTTGGGCAGCCATGACGATAACCCTCAGATTACAGGCCCAGTCCACAAAGTTACTTCCATCATCTTTCATCTTAGCTTTCTCTAGGAACGCATTGAAATTCAGGGGAGCTACTGCGTGAGCCATTGATCTATAGCATAATTTGTAAAGACAACTTAGACTATTGTTCAAGATAATGAGTTCAATTAATCATATTACTTAAGAACTCCAACTAAAATCAACATTCCTCTGGTTGTCCGAGTGCAACATGATCCATATTCACCAACCCAAGTCCAATCACCACGTGAGATGAGGTAGTTTCAATGGTGAACGTCTCCATGTTGATCATATCTACTATATGACTCATGTCGACCTTTCGGTCTCTTGTGTTCTGAGGCCATGTCTGTACATGCTACGCTCATCAAGTTTAACCCAAGTGTTCCGCATGTGCAAAACTGGCTTGCACCCATTTTATGTGAATGTAGAGTCTATCACACCCGATCATCACGTGGTGCTTCAAAACGACGAACTTTCGCAACGGTGCACACTTGGGGAGAACACAATTTTATCTTGAAATTTTAGTGAGGGGTCACCTTATAATGCTACCATCGTCCTAAGCAAAATAAGATGCATAAAAGGATTAACATCATATGCAAATCATAAGTGACATGATATGGCCATCATCTTGTGCTTTTGATATCCATCTTCAAAGCACCGGCGTGATCTCCATCGTCACCGGCATGACACCATGATCTCCATCGTCATGATCTCCATCATTGTGTCTCCATCGGGGTTGTCACGCCAACCATACTTCTACTACTATTGCTACCGTTTAGCGATAAAGTAGAGCATTACATAGCACATAATGATTGACATGCGGGTCATACAATAATTAAAGACAACCCTATGGCTCCTGTCAGTTGCCGTGTTCATCGACATGCAAGTCGTGATAAACTATACAAAACATGATCATATCATACATCAAATATATCTCATCATGTCTTTGGCCATATCATATCACAACATACCCTGCAAAAACAAGTTAGAAGTCCTCTAATTGTTGTTGCATGTTTTACGTGGCTGCTTTGGGTATCCAGCAAGAACGATTCTTACCTACGCAAAGCCACAACAGTGATATGAAAGTTTCTATTCAACCTTCTACAAGGACCACCTTTGTCGAATCCGATTCAACTACGGTGGAAGAGACAGACACCTGGCAGACACCTTTATGCAACAAGTTGCATGTCAGTCGATGGAATTGGTCTCATGTACGTGGACATGTGAAGTTAGTCTGGGCCGCTTCATCCCACAATACCAATCAATCAAAATAAGATTGAGGAAGGAAGTAATCTGAATATCAATGCCCACAAACTCCTTTGTGTTCTACTCGTGATGTCATCTACGCATAGACCTAGCTCTGATACCACTGTTAAGGAACGTTGCATGGGAAAAAATCCTACGCTCATCATGATCAATCTAGGAGATAACCATCTATGAGAAAAGATATTCGATTAAGGATGGCAATTTTACCCATGGATATCCGACCCGAATGGATAGGGTTTGGATATGCTTTTGTGCCCATAGGTGATGCCCAAACCCGACCCGATTGCTCGTGGGTAGGGTATGGATATAATCTTTTACCCGTGGATATATCCAAACCCGACCCGATAGTATGCATTAATGGGCAAAACTCTGCTATCCCTACCCCACAGTCACATGTCCCACTGTAATTTTACACTTTGTTATGTAAAACATGCAAAAGAAATTGCACAATCCCCAACGTAACTTTTATTAGTTGACACTCAATCCCCGGTAACATACTCTAGCACTCCTTCCCTTATTTTTATCTCCTCGTTAAATGACTCATCATTCTCATATTTTAGCAAGATACAAAATGATATTAGGTTGTTACTGGACACTGATTTACCATAAGTTGATGTTCACAATAAGTGAAGCCTAGCTTGCCACGAGGTGAAAAATGGAAGATCTTATATTAACATTATCTTATGTCTTATTTATATGTCTTGAGATGAGTCGATGGATATCCAGTGGGTATGAATATCCATCGGGTTTGGACATGGACACCGTTTTTCACCCGTGGATTTTTTCATGGGCGAGCAAAGACTGTCTTCATGGATATGGATATGGGTTTGATATTGTTCAACCCGATCCAAACCCGACCCATTTCCATCCTTAGATTGGATCTACATACCCTTGTAGATCGCTAAGCGGAAGCGTTAAGAAACGCGGTTGATGTAGTCGAACGTCTTCGCGATCCAATCACGATCCGTCCCGCGAACTCCCAATTCAAGTGTTAAACGGACGGCACATTCACCTCCTCGATCCAGCGAGTGATGGTGAAGTAGTAGCTCGAGTCCTCCGGAAGCACGACGACATGATGGCGGTGGAGAAATCTCGGCAGAGCTTCGCTAAGCTATTCAGAGAGAAGATGGACTATGAGGGAGAGGGAGGGCAGCGTCGTGGCATAGATGGGTGTGGCTGCCCTCTCTCCTATCCTCTGTATATAGGGGGAAGGTGGAGGGAGGGGCGCCCTAGGGTTCCCCTAGGGGAGATGGCGGCCACAATGGGCAACCCTAGATGGGTTTTGGGCGCCTCCCCCATAGGAGCCTTGGCTCCCAAGGCAAAGGGGGCAGCAGCCCTAGGGGAGCTCTCCGCCTCCTCGGGACATCATGCGACGGGGTGAGGGGCGCACAGCCCCTTAGTGGGCTGGTGTGCTCCCTCCCCTTGGCCCATGAGGCCCCCCAACACTTGTCGGGGCCCTTGAAACCCCTTTCGGTTCTCCTGGCCATAACCCGGTATCCCCGGAACACTTCCGGACTCCGTTCCCTTCGTCCTATATATCGATCTTCACCTCCGTACCATACCGGAGTTCCTCGTCATGTCTGGGATCTCATCCTGGACTCCGAACAACCTTCAGTCACCACCATAACAACTCAACTATGCTTATATCGTCACCAAACGTTAAGTGTGTAGACTCTGCGGGTTCGAGAACTATGCAGACATGACCGAGACACCTCTACGGTCAATAACCAATAGCAGGACCTGGATGTCCATATTGGTTCCTACATATTCTACGAAGATCTACATATTCTACGAAGATCTTTATAGGTCGAACCTCGATGTCAAGGATTCAGATAATCCCGTATGCAGTTCCCTTTGTCCATCGGTATGTTACTTGCCCGAGATTCGATCGTCGGTATCTCCATACTTAGTTCAATCTCGTTACTGGCAAGTCTATTTACTCGTTTCGTAATACATCATCTTGTAACTAACTCCTTAGTCACTTTTCTTGCAAGCTTATTGTGATGCTATATTACTGAGAGGGCCCAGAGATACCTCTCCGTCATACGGAGTGACAAATTCCAGTCTCAATCCATTCCAACCCAACAGACACCCTCGGAAATACCTGTAGAGTACCTTTATGATCACCCAGTTATGAAGTGACGTTTGATACACACAAGGCATTCCTCCGGTGTTAGGGAGTTGCGTGATCTCATGGTCTTAGGAACAGATACTTGACATGAAGAAAGCAGTAGCAATAAACTAATACGATCAAATGATATGCTTACCGTTGGGTCTTGCCCATCACATCATTCTCCTAATAATGTGATCCCGTTATCAAATGACAACTCATGTCTATGGTTAGGAAACCTTAACCATCTTTGATCAACGAGCTAGTCTGGTAGAGGCTCACTAGGGACGCGTTGTTGTTTATGTATCCACACAGGTATCTGAGCTTCCGATCAATACAATTCTAGCATGGATAATAAACGATTATCATGAACAAGGAAATATAATAATAACCACTTTATTATTGCCTCTAGGGCATATTTCCAACACAGTCATCAATCCTCAATCTCCATGTTTCATTTTTTTCTCTATTTTTGTCTTTAGTAGTTGTTACTATCTCTATTTATCAGTCATCAGTTATGTTCTAGTCTTTAAACATGGGAATGGCATTATTTGCATACTTCTTCAGTCATGTTCCTCATGGGTAATTTAGTACTCATAGTATTTGATTAGTGTCTTTGTGTGTCTTAATTTCATGTCAAGTTTCAGTTACCAGTCTCTTAGTTATCTGCCATTCAGTCTTGTAGTTATGCTAAATAGCATCAGTTTTCTCTTTTTGTCTTGTAGTCTTCTCATAGTTTTTGGGATTCAGTCACTTTCGTTCATTTCGTTAGTGTCTCTTGTGTTTTGTGTTTTGAAAGTCTTTGTAGTCTCAGTTTTTAGTTTTTAGTCATTAGTACCCCTAAGGATGGTTTTGAGTTATTCTAAAGATCAGTGGCAACTCTCTGTTCTTAGTCTTCGTTTATTTTCAGTATTTCTTGGTTCAGTACACTTGCATTCTTGAGTTGTTAATTTCTCTGGTCCTCTGGTTCTCATTATATTATTTACCCTATCATTAATTTTTCAGTTCTTCTAGTTTTTGCATCAGTTTATTAATTTAACATATCAGTATTTCAGTCATTCTTCTTTATCTCTTAGTTTCGGTATCTGTTCATTTTTCCATGGTCAGTCTCTTCAATTTGCATAATCTTATTCAGTACTTCATTGGTTTCTCTTCTTAGTATCTTTGTTTGTTGTTTCAGTCTTTATTTTCACAGTCTTGTTCCTTTTCGGTCTCTTTTCATCCGCTTCAGTTTGCTCGCTCTTGTTCTACTAGTTGTTCTTCTTGCCTTGTAGTATATTATTGTGTTGTTCTTCCAAAAAATCCAGCAAACGACACATGGCCTGGCTAAGCCAGGTGTCCAAGGTATATTTTTCCAGTTTCATCACTATCCTCGATGCGGCGAGTGTCGCCGTGTTCACCAATGGGAAGGAGTTGAACAACCTTGCAAACAGCTCAAATGAAGAAATTTGTGCTTGTCCACTGTCTGACATTTTCGGATATCATCAACAACCAACTATTGGGGCATTGCTTTGTTTTGATTTACTCTCAGTTCCTGAAGATAGCCAATCAACGTATCTAGTATCTAATCTGCAGTCACCAGGCAGCAAGCCTGGTAAGCTATCTCAAAAAAAAGTATCTAATCTGCAGTCTGGTTTTTGTGTTATTTTTCCAGGGGCTGCTCATGGGGGGTCTCACACGGTCACACCTGGTGTTTGATTAGCGCATTCCAAAAGCAAGAGCAGGAGAGGTGGACATGGTCACTACCGGAGACGCACTACTGGTGATGGATGAACACATACGGGCACAAAGAAGCAAATACTACTTCACATGTGCTGAACTGCTGATGGCGGGATCGGGTTCAGGTTCCGATGGGAATAGTTCACTTGCAAATGAACTTGAGGTGGGGCATGTCATCCCCATTTTGTTCCACAAGGATGGAGTTCGTTTGCACTCTCTCAGCTGATGTAATGCACCCCTTTTGATGTTTATTCACTTCAGGAATACTAAACCCAAGGCAAGGGGGCTTCCTCTCTTTTTCTTTTCAAGACATTAAGCTGGTGCTCTCCCTTAGTTAATCCAGGAGGCATTTTTGTCAGTAACCTCTAGATGAGTCAAGTCATGCTTCAGTACACTTTGCCAGTCTTGAGTTACCATTAATAGTTTGTGCGTGAGAAGCTGGTGTGCGTCCGCATGTCAAACTATATTAACAGGAACTCATCAGATTTAGCCTCTAGATTTATGGATGCGGTGCTCAACACTGAAACAAAGTGGAATCTGACCTGAAAGCCAAATGAAATCAGATGGATTCCTTTTACAAACAATGAAATGGACCCAAACCAACAGACATACATGGCAATCAGTCATTGGACAAAGAAAACAACCTGAACCGAAATGAAAAACATACGTCTTCTTCAGCAAGACGAAAAATTTGGCAGCATGTTACTGGTAAAAATGCAGTTAAGATGATTTACAACTAATGATAAACCAAAACAAAGCCTACTGCCACATGCCACAGGAAACAGAGTTTTCATGCAATGGCAAAAACAGTCTGAATCTAAACCAATTCAATGCTCACAGCTCACACCTACGGAAAGAACCAGATTGGCGAAGAATAGGACGACGGTGGGTAGTTCACCCAGGTCGCGTAGAAATGGATCGCAGCTGGCGGCCATCCAAACCCACACGTGTCGCTGCACCGGTACTTTCGAAGGTTCGGATTTTCCTGGTAGATCATATCCATGTCTCCAGCATCACGATCATCCAGGTAATGAACGCCCGCTGGGAGATTGTGGAGGCCAGAAGGATCTTCAATTAACCTGGAGCACCCCCTGGCTGCAAACACCAGGAGGCCTTGCAGGGACTCGGGGTGCAGCTCCGTCCATGTGGTAAATGCCTCGCCGTCATGAATGTCGCCGCGGTACATTGTGAGCCGCCTCGCCGGTCCTGGCTCACGGTCGTCGGGAAGAGGGGGCCAATGGTAACGCACCACCATTGCCCAACCCCCACGGGATGCGAGTAGATACCTGCCGGACACCAGCAAACCTTGCGGATTGGCCGGCCGGCGGTGCTCGATCAGCTGCTGCCGAGCTAACAGCCGCCCGCTGCCCTCCACGACGTGCACGGCCACCAGCTGCTCCTGGCTCGTCAGAAAGTAGAACGTGCCACGGTGATAAGCGACGTCCTCGAGAAACAGCTGCTGATGTCCGGCTCCGGCTCCCTCGCCGACGGTGACGTGGAACCCGTGCGCCACCGGTCGCTCGTGGCGCGCTGCGCGGACGAGTGCCCAAAGAGCAAACACTGGCGCGCCGCCGAGCCCGTGGACGATGGCGGCACCGAAGCAGGCCTTGCCGGGAGCGAGAGGCTCGGCAGAGAGCGCCGCCGCCACCATCACCATCTGTCGAGGCTGACGCGTAGCATCTCCGGTCATGGTGAGGAAGTCGGGGATGAGAAGACGAGTCCTGGTGTAGAGATTGATGAGCGCGTGGTTGGAGGCCTGCGCGCCGGCCAAGAACACCCACCCAGGCGGGTAGGAGCCGAAGAAGCGGCCGGCGGCGAACTCCTCCGGGACGCGGAGATGGTGTGGCCCTCCGCATCCGATGCACACGAACATGGCCGTCCGCGCCTCTCCCGGAGCAAGAACTGGAGGAGAAGAATGAGGCACCAAGAGCCACGGGAGAGCTGGACGAGGAGCCGGAGGGGTGATGGGTCGGCGCAGCGCGGCGGTGAGGGCGATCAGGTCCACCGGGCAAGGAAGACGGCGGGCGATCTCCGTCAGGAGCTCGCCCGGCAGTCCCCCTAGATCCATGCGGGGCAGAGAGGCGGAGGCGGAGGCGGAGGTTTCTTGCACTTCTTGCCGGAATCGACTGCCGGGGGAAACGGGCGGCGGCGAGCAGCGGCCCGGAGGTGGAAGGGAGGCGGGGGTGGAGGGGTGGTGGAAGGTTCTTGGCACAATCTATGGCCTGGGGAAGGGGGAGCACGGCGGCGACCGGCGGGCCGGTGGCGGAAGGGGGGCGGAGGTGGGGGTGGAAACAGAGTCCGTTGCTCTGCTTTTGAGCAGAGGGAGACGCCGTTGGTTGGTTGGTTTCTCCCCGCCCAGGAGCTGATTTTTTGACGAGCTGCTGCTGGGCTCGTTGGCATCGGAGGCAAACTAATGGGCCGGCCCACTCCCTCGCACTACGTTACATGCTTTCGGCTTTTGCTTTTTTTCCTGCAGTTTTCTACTCACTTTTTTCGAAAAATCGGTTTTTGTATTTCTTTTTAAAAGATCTAAAGTATTTTTTAAAATGCAGAAACTGTTCACCTTATATTAAAAAAATGTTCACCGTACGTTGAATAAAATTTGACTCTAAATTAAAAAATTGTTCCATGTGTATTCAAAAAAATATTCTGTGCCTTTTTGAAAAAATATTCATTGAGTACTAGAAAAATGTTTACTGTACAGAAAACTACGAAAAAGTGAAAAATTAAGAAACAGGAAGAAAAAAAAAGAATACAGAAGGGAAAAGGGTAAGTTAAATAAACTGGAAAGTGAAACAAAACAAATACCACAACAGAAATTGAAACAACATCGAACAAAACAAATATCGAATGAAACCCGGAACAGGGCCATCCCACCTCGCTAAGCCTCCGAGAGATAGGGGAGGCAACAATGAACAACTTGGTAATGGGTCGGCGCACTCAGTTACGCGGATTGGCTTTGCAGATGAAGAGAATAGTACTATAAAGCGGTACAGGGTGTAGAAAGCAAAAAAATCTTAAGAAGGTCCAATGTCAATCTAGAAACCATGTCAAAATAGCGGCCGATGAGATCAGTGATTTCAGCAGTGTAGGTTGTTTGGGATGTATGTTCCTCTATAAGCAATATTCATGTTAGAGAACATTCGTTGTGCCATATGGGTAATACCCTGATGTACTCGGGTGCTGGTGCACCTGATAAGGAAAAAAATAATTTATCAATTATAGAAAAACTCAAAAAAAACTAAAACTATTTGTGAAACAAAGTTGACCTAACTTTGTATCCGTATAAAAACATTAGTGCATGAATAAGCTTTTGTTGACCTTAGGCCAAAATAACAAATTTCCTAGTACAAACCTAATGAACAGTAGTGTATATATATTCTTAATTTTGATTCCTTCACGGAACTTTGTATACGGTTACAACATTTGGTCATGAGGTTTCCAAAAAAATTAGGTTCTTTTTTACCTTTTTTGAATTACTAAATTATTTCTGCATATCCGGTGCGCCTACACCCGAGTGCACCAAGTTCCAACCTTGTCTAATACCGTCACTTGTCTGGTACACTTTCCCTATCTTATTTTTTAATATTGAGTAGGTGTTACTCTCATGAATACTAATTAGATAATATTGTATTGATGTACTAAAATTTGCAAACGAAAATACAAATTGTGTAGAGGATATTAAATAATTGAGAGAATCAAATAAAAGAGTCATAAAACCCAATAAAGACATGATCAATCAGGAAGTATTTTCCTAGGGGAAAATGGGAGAGGCATTTTTCAAGTGCGAAAAATAAAATAAAATTGGAGACCCGTTTTAACCTAGGTTTTTTGCCAGGGTTATTAGAGGGGAGAAGGGATGGAGGTTTTGGCGTGACTCGGGAGAAGTTAAGCGGCAATTACTTGCCATTTTTGTAAAGACCGCGCTTACCTAATTTGGATGGTCATTGGATAGGGCTTGCCCCTAGCAACGTCCAAGTTCCTATGTCCGCCCGACAACATTTTTGCACGGCAAAATGGGGCATCTGGATTCAGAATAAACATGCCTCGCAACAGACCACACATATGTAACAACGACTAGGCCAAGTGGAAATTGGTTGCGTCGAAAGGGTGAGGGCTTAAAAAGATCCAATGCCATTCAAAAACCATGTTCAAACACAGGCCAATGAGATGAATGATGTCAACTCTGTGGTGGGTGTGTTCTTCTACTAGTCATAGTTTTGTTAGAGAACATTGGGTGTCTAATGGAGAAAATTGTCACTCATCTGGTGCACTCTCCTTATCTCACTTTTCTAAGTGAAACAATAGATTAAATTTCATGAATCATATAAACTTTTCATGAGCCTTTGGTCTATCGAACGGTTAGGAATCTGCTTTGATTGAGACGTGGCTTTGAAGAGTGTTTTCTGCTTTCGTAAGAGTGGTTTAGTATCCCCATATGTAAGGGTGACGTAATCAAACAATAAGTATTTCCCTCGATTAGACAACCAAGATTTATCGAATCAGAAGGAATTTCTAGCAAAAATAGTCACTGGTACCTAAATACACAAAACAAAACAAACTTGTACCCATCACATCAACACGATTGTCTTGCTAGTTGAAAGACTAAATGCAAATGATAGTGATAGTTTGACGGATAGGTAAAATAGTAGAGCAAAGAATAGCAATTGTAACAATGATTTCAGTAAAGGAGAATAGAACCAGGGGGCATAGGTTCACTAGTGGCGTCTCTCTCAAGCATACAAGTGTGCGGTGGTGAACAAATTACAGTTGAGCAACGATTAAATTGCAATATTTATATGATGACGGTGATCATTCATGGTATAATGTCATATAGACATTACATCTGTGTTAAGTCCGTTAATCAAACTGCATATACCTATAGTACTCCACTCAAATACCGCTATCTAGCATGCATCCCACAGTATTAAGCTTACAAGAAACAGAACATTACAATTAGGTTGAGAGTTCCTCTGTGCCATCACAATCAGGAAGGATGCCTCCTCCCGTCTTTAAAGACGGCGTCGTTGCTAAGGGAGCCTTGGCTGTCGGCCAAACCCTCCGGCTAGGTGGTTTCCTCATGATCGCCTGTTCGGCTGTTGCGCCGACGGTGACCTCTCGGGTCATCAAAAGCAACCTACACGTCAGCTCGGAGCTTGTCGAGCAGCTAGATCCAACAGAGCTCTCTTCTGTAAACGAGCTCTTGGATCGCATCACCGCCCTGGGGGTCGCTACGGATTACGACCAGGTTGGGCTTAAACCCGATCTAAGAGAAATTAACTCTCCCCAAGTCACCCACCACGTTGCCGTGGTAGAGACGCAGTGCGGCGACCCTTCGTCTATTTTAAGGACTAGCTACGTCCGAATTCCCGACCCCTCCAAGCCGAATACCCGCGGAGGGGGAGACGTAACTCAAGACCTGAGCTTAGGATCAGGCAACGGGCTAGATTCACTGGACAACATCCAAGAATCTGAACTTCAGAGTTCGGAAACTCTTCGGCCTCCGAATCTTGGATTGGGCGAGGTTTCAGATTCAATGACACCCGCCCACCCGATCATAAGCGATCTCTCCCAAATCAGGCAGAGGCCCGAGGAAACAGTACATCATTACTGGGCCAGATTCCTCCTGGTTATGAACAGGATAAAGGATTGCCGCGAGGAAGACGCAATCTCAATTTTCTGCAGTAATTGCACGGACAAGGGAATCCTTAACGTCGTAAGTCGTCGTGATATCACACGCTTCTCTGACTTGGCATCCATAGTACAAAAATACTGTGCGATGGAAAGCGCCTGGAAAACCGAAATAAATTTTTGGGATAATCCGGCCTTGAATAGTAATCCCGTCCGAACTAAGAGGGTGCATTATCACAGGACACCCGGGATAAACACCAAAAAGCCAAAACCCTCTACAAGGCATGGAACCATACTGGAAAGATGGCTTGATGGACCCTGTAAAATTCACAGTACAGAGGACGCCACACCAACTCACAGCCTTAGAGCATGTTGGATACTCCGGCAGGTGGCCAAAATCGGTGAGGACCTCTTAATTCCGGAAGCCGCAGAAAGCCAGCCCAAGGACACCAGTACCATTCTCACAGTCTTCGAGACTTTCGCATCAAACAATGTGCGAAAAAGAACACTCCGCAGCCTCGCCGAAGTCTATCAAGTTGCAACAATAAATCCATGGAGCGACACTGCCATTACCTTCAACGCAAGTGATGAACCTAGATTCCGAACAGCCCGAGCACCAGCCGCATTGGTCCTCAGTCCCATAGTGGACGGCTTTCGCCTCACCAAGGTGCTCATGGATGGAGGCAGCGGACTGAACCTCATTTATGAGGAAACCCTTCAAAAAATGGAAATAGACTGGAACCGCGTCGAGCGAAGCAGCACAACCTTTAGAGGAATAATCCCCAGTCAGGAAGCGCGCTGCACAGGAAAAATCACACTAGATGTGGTGTTCAGCACGCCGGATAATTACAGATCCGAAGAAGTCATGTTTTAGGTGGCCCCGTTTAAGAGCAGATATCACGCTTTACTAGGGCGAGAAGCATTCACAATCTTCCAAGCAATACCCCATTACGGGTACATGAAGCTTAAGATGCCCGGGCCAAATGGAATTATCACTCTAGCTAGTGATCCGGACATAGCACTCCGTGCCGAAAACAAGACGGCCGCATTAGCCCTTGAGGCACTATCCAAAGCCTTAGCGGCCGAGGAACTGACTGCGCTGCGCTCCACGGTTAACAGGGATGATGTGATACTCGACAAGAGATCCAAATCCACATCCTTCAAGCCAGCTGACGAAATAGTCAAATTTCAGGTCCATCCAACGGACCCCAATAAAACAGCTTCCATCAGGGCACGACTGAACCCTGATGTAGACGCCGCACTGCGAGAGTTCTTATGTGAGAACTGGGACATTTTCGCCTGGCACCCTTCAGACATGCCAGGGATCCCACGCAGGCTGGCCGAACACAGCTTAAATATCCTAAAAGGATTCAAACCTTTCAAACAAGCCCTTCGGCGTTTTTCCGAACCCAAGAGACAGGCTATGGGAGAGGAGCTAGCCAAGCTATTGGAGGCCGGATTCATTAGAGACATAAAACATCCGGACTGGCTAGCAAACCTGGTGATGGTACCAAAGAAGGACAAATCCTGGCGCCTGTGTGTCGATTTTAAAGACCTTAACAAGGCTTGCCCAAAGGATCCCTTCCCCCTCCCACGTATCGATCAAATTATCGACGCCACCGCAGGACACGATTTGTTGTGCTTCCTCGACGCATACTCCGGTTACCATCAAATCAAGATGGCAGAATCAGACCAAGCTGCAACAGCATTCATCACACCATACGGCCCATTCTGCTTCAACACAATGCCCTTCGGGCTGAAAAACGCCGGCGCAACATATCAGCGCATGATCCAGACATGTCTGGCAAACCAGATCGGCAAAACAGTGGAGGCGTATGTGGATGATGTGGTCGTCAAAACAAGACATGTCGAATCCCTAGTAAACGACTTGAGGCTTACATTCGATAACCTCCGAAAATATGACATCAAGCTCAACCCAGAAAAATACGTCTTCGGCGTTCCAGCCGGAAAGCTCTTGGGCTTCATTGTATCCGGTAGAGGAATTGAAGCAAACCCAGCCAAGATCCGAGCTTTGTCACAATTGGATGTCCCAAAGGACCTTAAACAAATACAAAAATTAACCGGATGCGTGGCGGCTTTAAGCCGCTTTATCTCCCGCTTGGGAGAAAAGGCACTACCCCTCTATCGCCTCCTTCGGCGCACCGAACACTTCGAGTGGACGGATGCCGCCATGGCCGGACTTGATGAAATAAAAGCCATATTGGCAACAAACCCAGTCCTGGCCGCGCCGAACACCGGCGAACCAATGTTATTGTACATTGCAGCAACACATCAAGTTGTCAGCAGTGCTCGTTGTCGAGCGGGAAACGGATGGACACAAATTCCCCCTTCAAAGGCCGGTCTACTACGTATCCACTGTCCTCACTCCATGCAAATCACGTTACCCGCATTATCAAAAGATTGCATACGCGGTATTCATGGCATCCCGGAAGCTACGACACTACTTTCAAGAGTGTCCCATAACAGTAGCCTCGGAAGTACCACTCAACGATATTATCAACAACCGCGATGCAACGGGCCGGATTGCAAAATGGGCCATCGAGCTTCTCCCGTTTGATATAACCTATAAGCCACGGCGAGCTATTAAATCGCAAGTTTTGGCCAACTTCGTCGCAGAATGGACGGAGGCCGAGCTCCCTAAAGAGTACGGCACATATTCAAACTGGCTTATGCATTTCGACGGCTCCAAAATGTTGGCCGGACTGGGGGCTGGCGTCGTCCTGACGTCCCCCACAGGAGACACAGTCCAATATGTGCTCCAGATCATGTACACGGATTCCAACAATGCAGCCGAATATGAGGCCCTCCTACATGGTCTCCGGATAGCAGTATCCATGGGTATCCGCGCCTAGAGGTACGCGGGGATTCAAACCTCGCGATATCCCAAATAAATGGAGACTTCGACACCAAGGACCCAAAAATGGCAGCTTACCGCAACGCCGTCCTAAAAATGTCAGCTCGGTTCGAAGGGCTGGAGTTTGACCATATAGCCCGAGAAAACAATCAAGCAGCGGACGTCCTGGCATGCATCGAAGCAAAACGTGATGCGGTCCCCCCCCCCAACATCTTTTTGGAAAGATTGTTCAAGCCATCCGTAGCATCGGAGGGGGAACCCGCAAATAACAGCCCGGACCCAGCCGCACCACTCGACGCCGAACATTCTAACACAATTGGAGGCTCTACCAATGAAATTACACCTTCAGCCCACGTAATAATGGCGGTCATCACCCCGTGGACAGAACCATTCCTAGCCTACCTTACTAGGCAGGAACTCCCGGAGGACCAAAACGAGGCCCGCTGCATAGTGCGGCGATCTAAAGCCTATAGAGTCCACGAGGGAGAGCTTTATAAGAAAAGCACCACCGGAGTCCTTCAAAGGTGAATCTCCGAAGAGGAAGGGCGGAACCTTCTGGCTGAAATTCATGCCGAACTCGGTGGTCACCATGCCGCTGCTCGGTCCCTTGTTAGCAAGGCTTTCCGTACAGGCTTTTATTGGCTGACGGCCCGGGCAGATGCTCAGGACCTAGTCCAACGATGCGCTGGTTGCCAACTTTTTGCCAACCAAAGCAATATGCCACCCACCGCACTCCAAACTATACCCATCACCTGGCCTTTTGCGGTCTGGGGGCTTGACATGGTCGGACCCCTTAAAGGTGGGACCGATAGGAGAAAAATACCTACTGGTCATGGTGGATAAATTCACCAAATGGATAGAAGCCAAGCCTGTCAAAACGGCCGAATCCGGACCTGTGATAGACTTTATATCCGGGGTTGTACACCGGTACGGCGTCCCCCACAGCATCATAACCGATAACGGTACAAACTTTACCGCCGACGAGGTAAAACTCTGGTGCAAAAACATGGGCATCAAGCTCGATTATGCTTCCGTCTATCACCCACAAACCAACGGCCAGGTCCAACGTGCAAATGGTCTTATTGTTGGGGAACGTAGTAATTTCAAAAAAAATTCCTACGCACACGCAAGATCATGGTGATGCATAGCAACGAGAGGGGAGAGTGTTGCCTACGTACCCTCGTAGACCGAAGCGGAAGCGTTGACGCAACGTAGAGGAAGTAGTCGTACGTCTTCCCGGTCCAACCGATCCAAGCACCGTTACTCCGGAACCTCCGAGTTCTTGACACACGTACAGCTCGATGACGCACCCCGGGCTCTGATCCAGCAAAGCTTCGGGAGGAGTTTTGTCAGCACAACGGCGTGGTGACGATCTTGATGTTTAACCGTCGCAGGGCTTCGCCTAAGCACCGCTACAATATGATCGAGGTGTAATATCGTGGAGGGGGGCACCGCACACGGCTAAGGAACGATCACGAAGATCAACTTCTGTGTTCTAGGGTGCCCCCTGCCCCCGTATATAAAGGAGCAAGGGGGAGGCCGGCCGTCCCTTGGGTGCGCCAAGGAGAGGGGGGGGAGTCCTTCTCCTAATGGGAGTAGGACTCCCCTTTCCTAGTCCAACTAGGAATAGGGAGGGGGAAGGAAAGAGAGGGAGAGGGAGAGGGAAAGGGGGGCCGCGCCCCCCCTCCTAGTCCTATTTGGACTCCCCATGAGGGGGGGGGCGCCACCTCCTGGGTTGCTGCCCTCTCTCTCCCCTCAGGCCCAATAAGGCCCATTACTTCCCCGGGGGGTTCCGGTAACCCCTCCGGCACTCTGGTTTTATCCGAAATCACCCGGAACAATTCCGGTGTTCGAATATAGTCGTCCAATATATCGATCTTTATGTCTCGACCATTTCGAGACTCCTCGTCATGTCCGTGATCACATCCGGGACTCCGAACAACCTTTGGTACATCAAAATACATAAACTCATAATGAAACTGTCATCGTAACTTTAAGCGTGCGGACCCCACGGTTCGAGAACAATGTAGACATGACCGAGACACGTCTCTAGTCAATAACCAATAGCGGGACCTGGATGCCCATATTGGCTCCTACATATTCTACGAAGATCTTTATCGGTCAGACCGCATAACTACATACGTTGTTCCCTTTGTCATCGGTATGTTACTTGCCCGAGATTTGATCGTCGGTATCCAATACCTAGTTCAATCTTGTTACCGGCAAGTCTGTTTACTCGTTCCGTAATACATCATCTCACAACTAACACATTAGTTGTAATGCTTGCAAGGCTTATGTGATGTGTATTACCGAGAGGGCCCAGAGATACCTCTTCGTCAAACGGAGTGACAAATCCTAATCTCGAAATACGCCAACCCAACATGTACCTTTGGAGACACCTGTAGAGCTCCTTTATAATCACCCAGTTACGTTGTGACGTTTGGTAGCACACAAAGTGTTCCTCCGGTAAACGGGAGTTGCATAATCTCATAGTCATAGGAACATGTAAGTCATGAAGAAAGCAATAGCAACATACTAAACGATCGGGTGCTAAGCTAATGGAATGGGTCATGTCAATCAGATCATTCAACTAATGATGTGATACCATTAATCAAATAACAACTCTTTGTCTATGGTTAGGAAACACAACCATCTTTGATTAACGAGCTAGTCAAGTAGAGGCATACTAGTGACACTTTGTTTGTCTATGTAGTCACACATGTATTATGTTTCCGATTAATACAATTTTAGCATGAATAATAAACATTTATCATGATATAAGGAAATAAATAATAACTTTATTATTGCCTCTAGGGCATATTTCCTTCAATCTCCCACTTGCACTAGAGTCAATAATCTAGATTACACAGTAATGATTCTAACACCCATGGAGCCTTGGTGCTGATCATGTTTTGCTCGTGGAAGAGGCTTAGTCAACGGGTCTACTACATTCAGATCCGTATGTATCTTGCAAATCTCTATGTCTCCCACCTGGACTAGATCCCGGATGGAATTGAAGCGTCTCTTGATGTGCTTGGTTCTTTTGTGAAATCTGGATTCCTTTGCCAAGGCAATTGCACCAGTATTGTCACAAAAGATTTTCATTGGACCCGATGCACTAGGTATGACACCTAGATCGGATATGAACTCCTTCATCCAGACTCCTTCGTTTGTGCTTCCGAAGCAGCTATGTACTCCGCTTCACGTGTAGATCCCGCCACGATGCTTTGTTTAGAACTGCACCAACTGACAGCTCCACCGTTTAATGTGAACACGTATCCAGTTTGCGATTTAGAATCGTCCGGATCAGTGTCAAAGCTTGCATCAATGTAACCGTTTACAATGAGCTCTTTGTCACCTCCATATACGAGAAACATATCCTTAGTCCTTTTCAGGTACTTCAGGATGTTCTTGACCGCTGTCTAGTGATCCACTCCTGGATTACTTTGGTACCTCCCTGCTAAACTTATAGCAAGGCACACATCAGGTCTGGTACACAGCATTGCATACATGATAGAGCCTATTGCTGGATCATAGGGAACATCTTTCATTTTCTCTCTATCTTCTGCAGTGGTCGGGCATTGAGTCTGACTCAACTTCACACCTTGTAACACAGGCAAGAACCCTTTCTTTGCTTGATCCATTTTGAACTTCTTCAAAATCTTGTCAAGGTATGTGCTTTGTGAAAGTCCAATTAAGCGTCTTGATCTATCTCTATAGATCTTTATGCCTAATATGTAAGCAGCTTCACCGAGGTCCTTCATTGAAAAACTCTTATTCAAGTATCCCTTTATGCTATCCAGAAATTCTATATCATTTCCAATCAGTAATATGTCATCCACATATAATATCAGAAATGCTACAGAGCTCCCACTCACTTTCTTGTAAATACAGGCTTCTCCAAAAGTATGTATAAACCCAAATGCTTTGATCACACTATCAAAGCGTTTATTCCAACTCCGAGATGCTTGCACTAGTCCATAAATGGATCGCTGGAGCTTGCACACTTTGTTAGCTCCCTTTGGATCGACAAAACCTTCCGGTTGCATCATATACAACTCTTCTTCCAGAAATCCATTCAGGAATGCAGTTTTGACATCCATCTGCCAAATCTCATAATCATAAAATGCGGCAATTGCTAACATGATTCGGACAGACTTAAGCATTGCTACGGGTGAGAAGGTCTCATCGTAGTCAACCCCTTGAACTTGTCGAAAACCTTTTGCGACAAGCCGAGCTTTGTAGACAGTAATATTACCGTCAGCGTCAGTCTTCTTCTTGAAGATCCATTTATTCTCAATTGCTTGCCGATCATCGGGAAAGTCAACCAAAGTCCATACTTTGTTCTCATACATGGATCCCATCTCAGATTTCATGGCTTCAAGCCATTTTGCGGAATCTGGGCTCACCATCGCTTCTTCATAGTTCGTAGGTTCATCATGATCTAGCAGCATGATTTCCAGAACAGGATTACCGTACCACTCTAGTGCGGTTCTTACTCTGGTTGATCTATGAGGTTCAGTAGTATCTTATCCTGAAGTTTCATGATCATTATCATTAGCTTCCTCACTAATTGGTGTAGGTGTTGCAGAAACAGTTTTCTGTGATGTACTACTTTCCAATAAGGGAGCAGGTACAGTTACCTCATCAAGTTCTACTTTCCTCCCACTCACATCTTTCGAGAGAAACTCCTTCTCCAGAAAGTTTCCGAATTTAGCAACAAAAGTCTTGCCTTCGGATCTGTGATAGAAGGTGTATCCAATAGTTTCCTTTGGATATCCTATGAAGACACATTTCTCCGATTTGGGTTCGAGCTTATCAGGTTGAAGTTTTTTCACATAAGCATCGCAGCCCCAAACTTTCAGAAACGACAACTTTGGTTTCTTGCCAAACCATAGTTCATAAGGCGTCGTCTCAACGGATTTCGATGGTGCCCTATTCAACGTGAATGCGACCGTCTCTAAAGCATAACCCCAAAACGATAGCGGTAAATTAGTAAGAGACATCATAGATTGCACCATATCTAGTAAAGTCCGATTACGACGTTCGGACACACCATTACGCTGTGGTGTTCCAGGTGGCGTGAGTTGCGCATTGCTTCAAATGTACACCAAACTCGTAACTCAAATATTCTCCTCCACGATCAGATCGTAGAAACTTTATTTTCTTGTTATGATGATTTTCAACTTCACTCTGAAATTCTTTGAATTTTTCAAATGTTTCAGACTTATGTTTCATTAAGTAGATATACCCATATCTGCTTAAGTCATCTGTGAAGGTGAGAAAATAACGATATCCGCCACGAGCCTCAATATTCATCGGACCACATACATCTGTATGTATGATTTCCAACAAATCTGTTGCTCTCTCCATAGTACCGGAGAACGGTGTTTTAGTCATCTTGCCCATGAGGCACGGTTCGCAAGTACCAAGTGATTCATAATCAAGTGGTTCCAAAAGTCCATCAGTATGGAGTTTCTTCATGCGCTTTACACTGATATGACCTAAACGGCAGTGCCACAAATAAGTTGCACCATCATTATCAACTCTGCATCTTTTGGCTTCAACATTATGAATATGTGTATCACTACTATCAAGATTTAACAAGAATAGACCACTCTTCAAGGGTGCATGACCATAAAAGATATTACTCATATAAATAGAACAACCATTATTCTCTGATTTAAATGAATAACCGTCTTGCATTAAACAAGATCCAGATATAATGTTCATGCTCAACGCTGGCACCAAATAACAATTATTTAGGTCTAATACTAATCCCGAAGGTAGATGTAGAGGTAGCGTGCCGACCGTGATCACGTCGACTTTGGAACCGTTTCCCACGCGCATCGTCACCTCGTCCTTAGCCAATCTTCGCCTAATCTGTAGTCCCTGTTTCGAGTTGCAAATATTAGCAATAGAACCAGTATCAAATACCCAGGTGCTGCTGCGAGCATTAGTAAGGTACACATCAATAACATGTATATCACATATACCTTTGTTCACCTTGCCATCCTTCTTATCCGCCAAATACTTGGGGCAGTTCCGCTTCCAGTGACCAGTCTGCTTGCAGTAGAAGCACTCAGTTTCAGGCTTAGGTCCAGACTTGGGTTTCTTCTCTTGAGAAGCAACTTGCTTGCCGTTCTTCTTGAAGTTCCCCTTCTTCTTCCCTTTGCCCTTTTTCTTGAAACTAGTGGTCTTGTTGACCATCAACACTTGATGCTCCTTTTTGATTTCTACCTCCGAAGCTTTCAGCATTGCGAAGAGCTCGGGAATAGTCTTATTCATCCCTTGCATATTATAGTTCATCACGAAGCTCTTGTAGCTTGGTGGCAGTGATTGGAGAATTATGTCAATGACGCAATCATCTGGAAGATTAACTCCCATCTGAATCAAGTGATTATTATACCCAGACATTTTGAGTATATGCTCACTGACAGAACTGTTCTCCTCCATCTTGCAGCTATGGAACTTATTGGAGACTTCATATCTCTCAATCCGGGCATTTGCTTGAAATATTAACTTCAACTCCTGGAACATCTCATATGCTCCATAACGTTCAAAACGTCGTTGAAGTCCCAATTCTAAGCCGTAAAGCATGGCACACTGAACTATCGAGTAGTCATCAGCTTTGCTCTGCCAGACGTTCATAACATCTGGTGTTGCTCCAGCAGCAGGCCTGGCACCCAGCGGTGCTTCCAGGACGTAATTCTTCTGTGCAGCAATGAGGATAATCCTCAAGTTACGGACCCAGTCCATGTAATTGCTACCATCATCTTTCAACTTTGCTTTCTCAAGGAACGCATTAAAATTCAACGGAACAACAACACGGGCCATCTATCTACAATCAAACATACATAAGCAAGATACTATCAGGTACTAAGTTCATGTTAAATTTAAGTTCAATTAATCAACTTACTTAAAGAACTCCCACTTAGATAGACATCCCTCTAATCCTCTAAGTGATCACGTGATCCAAATCAACTAAACCATGTCTGATCATCACGTGAGATGGAGTAGTTTAATTGGTGAACATCGCTATGTTGATCATATCTACTATATGATTCACGCTCGACCTTTCGGTCTCCGTGTTCCGAGGCCATATCTGCATATGCTTGGCTCGTCAAGTATAACCTGAGTATTCCGCGTGTGCAACTGTTTTTCACCCATTGTATTTGAACGTAGAGCCTATCACACCCGATCATCATGTGGTGTCTCAGCACGAAGAACTTTCGCAACGGTGCATACTCAGGGAGAACACTTCTTGATAATTTTAGTGAGAGATCATCTTATAATGCTACCGTCAATCAAAGCAAGATAAGATGCATAAAAGATAAACATCACATGCAATCAATATAAGTGATATGATATGGCCATCATCATCTTGTGCCTGTGATATCCATCTCCGAAGCACCGTCATGATCACCATCGTCACCGGCGCGACACCTTGATCTCCATCGTAGCATCGTTGTCGTCTCGCCAATCTTATGCTTCCACGACTATCGCTACCGCTTAGTGATAAAGTAAAGCATTACAGCGCGATTGCATTGCATACAATAAAGCGACAAACATATGGCTCCTGCCAGTTGCCGATAACTTGGTTACAAAACATGATCATCTCACACAATAAAATTCAGCATCATGTCTTGACCATATCACATCACAACATGCCCTGCAAAAACAAGTTAGACGTCCTCTACTTTGTTGCTGCAAGTTTTACGTGGCTGCTACGGGCTTAAGCAAGAACCAATCTTACCTACGCATCAAAACCACAACGATAGTTTGTCAAGTTGGTGCTGTTTTAACCTTCGCAAGGACCGGGCGTAGCCACACTCGGTTCAACTAAAGTTGGAGAAACTGTTACCCGCAAAGCACGTCGGGAGAACCGGTCTCGTAAGCGTACGCGTAATGTCGGTCCGGGCCGCTTCGTCCAACAATACCGCCGAACCAAAGTATGACATGCTGGTAAGCAGTATGACTTATATCGCCCACAACTCACTTGTGTTCTACTCGTGCATATAACATCAACACATAAAACCTAGGCTCGGATGCCACTGTTGGGGAACGTAGTAATTTCAAAAAAATTCCTACGCACACGCAAGATCATGGTGATGCATAGCAACAAGAGGGGAGAGTGTTGTCTGCGTACCCTCGTAGACCGAAGCGGAAGCATTGATGCAACATAGAGGAAGTAGTCGTACGTCTTCTCGGTCCAACTGATCCAAGCACCGTTACTCCGGCACCTCCGAGTTCTTGACACACATACAGCTCGATGATGCACCCCGGGCTCCAATCCAGCAAAGCTTCGGGGAGGAGTTTCGTCAGCACAACGGCGTGGTGACGATCTTGATGTTTAACCGTCGCAGGGCTTTGCCTAAGCACCGCTACAATATGATCGAGGTGTAATATCGTGGAGGGGGGCACCGCACACGGCTAAGGAACGATCACGAAGATCAACTTCTGTGTTCTAGGGTGCCCCCCTGCCCCCGTATATAAAGGAGCAAGGGGGAGGCCGGCCGGCCCTTGGGTGCGCCAAGGAGAGGGGGGAGTCCTTCTCCTAGTGGGAGTAGGACTCCCCTTTCCTAGTCCAACTAGGAATAGGGAGGGGGAAGGAAAGAGAGGGAGAGGGAGAGGGAAAGGGGGGGGCCGCGCCCCCCCCCTCCTAGTCCTATTCGGACTCCCCATGAGGGGGGGCGCGCCACCTCTTCGGCTGCTGCCCTCTCTCTCCCCTCAGGCCCAATAAGGCCCATTACTTCCCCGGGGGGTTCCGGTAACCCCTCCGGCACTCCGGTTTTATCTGAAATCACCCGGAACAATTCCGGTGTCCGAATATAGTCGTCCAATATATCAATCTTTATGTCTCGACCATTTCGAGACTCCTCGTCATGTCCGTGATCACATCCGGGACTCCGAACAACCTTCGGTACATCAAAATACATAAACTCATAATGAAACTGTCATTGCAACTTTAAGCGTGCGGACCCTATGGTTCGAGAACAATGTAGACATGATCGAGACACGTCTCCGGTCAATAACCAATAGCGGGACCTGGATGCCCATATTGGCTCCTACATATTCTACGAAGATCTTTATCGGTCAGACCGCATAACTACATATGTTGTTCCCTTTGTCATCGGTATGTTACTTGCCCGAGATTCGATCGTCGGTATCCAATACCTAGTTCAATCTTGTTACCGGCAAGTCTCTTTACTCATTCCGTAATACATCATCTCACAACTAACACATTAGTTGTAATGCTTGCAAGGCTTATGTGATGTGTATTACCGAGAGGGCCCAGAGATACCTCTCCGTCAAACGGAGTGACAAATCCTAATCTCGAAATATGCCAACCCAACATGTACCTTTGGAGACACCTGTAGAGCTCCTTTATAATCACCCAGTTACGTTGTGACGTTTGGTAGCACACAAAGTGTTCCTCCGGTAAACAGGAGTTGCATAATCTCATAGTCATAGGAACACGTATAAGTCATGAAGAAAGCAATAGCAACATACTAAACGATCGGGTGCTAAGCTAATGGAATGGGTCATGTCAATCAGATCATTCAACTAATGATGTGATCCCGTTAATCAAATAACAACTCTTTGTCTATGGTTAGGAAACACAACCATCTTTGATTAACGAGCTAGTCAAGTAGAGGCATACTAGTGACACTTTGTTTGTCTATGTATTCACACATGTATTATGTTTCCGGTTAATACAATTTTAGCATGAATAATAAACATTTATCATGATATAAGGAAATAAATAATAACTTTATTATTGCCTCTAGGGCATATTTCCTTCACTTATCATGAGCGGCATTAAACCCAGACTGGTGAGGTCCCTCAAGGAATCTAACACGCACTGGGTAGAGGAGCTCGACTCCGTGCTATGGGGGCTGCGGACCACGCCAAATCGCACCACCGGATACACACCATTTTTTATGGTGTACGGCGCAGAGGCAATTCTGCCCTGCGACATAATTCATGACTCACCTAGAGTGCGCATGTACGAAGAAAGAGAAGCCGAGCTCGATTGGCAAGACAACTTGGACGCCTTGGAGGAGGAGCGTGACGTGGCAAAAGCCCGTTCCGCGTTTTATCAACAGCAGGCCCGAAGATATCAAAGCAGAGAAGTACGGGCCAAAAATTACAATGTTGGCGAACTAGTTCTACGCATGCCGGATAAGAAAAAGGGCAAACTCAAGCCCAAGTGGGAAGGTCCATTCATGATTGACCAAGTCCTGACTGGTGGGGCGTACCGCCTGTGAGACAGATAACCGACTTGAGCCGAACCCGTGGAACGCCACCCGCCTCCGAAGATTCTTTGCCTAGCGCTGGACTTTGTGTTCGTCTCCTTCCTCTGTCCATTTTTTGCATTTTTTCCGTCTTACATTTCTCTCCTTCCCCTCTTTTCTTTTATAGCCCTTAAAGGCTCATCTAGTGACGCGCCACTCGCGCTCATTAAACCTGGGGGCTTCTTTAACAGAAGCTTATTCATACGGGCTTCGTGCCCAACACATGCGTTAAACTTCCGCATGTACCTTTTTCTTCGCCATTATATGCATCGATATGACTTAAGTTTTGGCCAAGCTGGGTTGCCAGGCTCCTGTGCTTACCCCTACGTTCCCGATTGTTCGGCTAGGCGGTAAAGCGAGCACCTCTGCGATTGTTACTGTCGGGTCAGCCGGATGTGTACCTCAGACTGGGTGAAGCCGAAAGCTAGCGTTCTTAAGGGAATATTCGGTCGGTGAAATAAAAGATAATCTTTTTACTCATTTTATGCGCCCCCAGATGCTTTTTTCTGCATCTCTTCACGCAGTCCGGACATGCACCTTAGGGCATGCCTCCCAGCGAAAGGAACCCTTAACGGAACTATTCTCTCTGGAAGATGTTTCTTACTAACCATGTAATATAACATAACTAGTTGGGCACTTGTCTGATAAAGCACTGATGACCCCTACACCTGGTCTCCATGCATACCCCGGTTCTTATATAACCGCTAGGGTATTCAGACACACTCCGGACCGTCAGGTCCCGAGGTTGAAGCGAAAAGGTCGGCAACGACAAACGATCTACAATCCGGCTAGAAGGCATTATACATGTCAATTCAAAATTACACAGTCATTCTGACTGATTGTATTCCTCTTCTATACCATCTAACAGACTGTCTAATTTACAGTCCTGTTGGGAATACTTCGCGGCCAACTCTACTTGGCCGTATACTAAGCTCACAGGGATCTCCTTCCCATCAGGCCCCACTGATCCGACCTCGGCCATGTGGTTTGGGTCAGACTTCGTAAAACGGGTCTTCACCATGGCCCAGGCCTCCCTAGCGCCTTGTCGGCAGGCCGATATCTTCCACAACCGGAAGCGCCGCCGAGCTCCCTTCAGCTTCTCTGCAAGCTCTCCAAGGCCCTCGGGCACGGAGTGGGCAGGCCATAAGGCTTGGGCAATACCCCGCATAGCCTGTCGAATTTGCTCGTGCAGTTGCAAGAGCTCAGGAAGAAGGTCACCCGTAGAACCGGGCATCTCCTCTGCAGGACGACCTGTGAGCATACCTACAGACATTACTTTGTTAGTCGACTTCCTCGCCGAACTTTTTTTTTCGAAGTTCGTTCAAGCACTTACTAAAAATGCCGCGTCGAAGCCACTGATTCTCCTTCATGGAGTCCGACAGCTGGCCGCGAACATCTTTAAGTTCGACGTCCAGCTTGGTGTTGGCATCCTAAAGATCATTCTTCTCTCTCCTCACCTTTGTCAACATACTCTCACCGGCCTTTAGCCAGCGTAAGAGTTGTTGCTTGTCCGGATCGAGTCCGGCGCCATCTGCAATATGATTTGTCAGATGTGCACCCACACCGCACAATACTAATCTTTCGAAGTGTATCTTACCTGAGGGGGTCTTTTTGGGCTCCCCTGCTGCGGCTAGTGCGGCCTCTAGTTGGGCCTTGCACTTTTCCAGCTCCTGGGACAATACGGTATTCTTCTCTGTATGAACCTGCATATTAAATGATCCTTAAATCAGTTGCTCTAACTGCTTCAAGTCTCAGGGGCTACTGGCATATATATGTTTAACCAAAATTTTCTTACCCGTATGTCTTTTACATACTGCTCCGTGGCTCTGGCTAAACCATTTTGAGCGGCACGGAGGTACACATCTCCCGAATTAAAGGTATCTAAAGCCTCTTGGGAGAAACAAGCGTCGCGTAGAACTGTCCGGCGACGCCTGTGGTTCATGGCACTCTCCACTTCAGAATTTGTGGCAGACAGCCTGTTCGCATCCTCTGTCGGAGGAGCGTCCGGTGCGCGCCTTGTGCTCGCCTCCGCTTCCTGGCCAGGCGTTGGAGCCTGGCTGGTGGAGGCGCGATTGGCAACCTCTCCGGATGTAGTCCGGCGAGGTCTCTTCGTTTTGAAGATGGCACGAACGTTAATATGCCCTGACAGAATAAACACCAGGGAAACAGAGGGTGCGCTATACCTTTGCGCCGGCATCTCAGTCCGGACTGCATTCCTTTTTGTCCCACGGGGCCCTGCGGCCCCTCATTGGCTAGCCGCCGCAGGTTCGGCCTCCTGCCTCGGAAATCTCCCCTGCAAAACACGGTTATCGTCAGAAACACCGAAATACGTGAGAGTGGAATCTCTCTCAAGGGAATGAGACTCCGGTTTCTGTCACCTGGGAGGCCGGGATTAACCCTGGGTAATCAGCCGTGATGGCTACCAAGGTATTGTCCTTGCTTAGCTGATAGAACACCCCGTCGATAAAATCCACCAATATGTCTGGATCTTCTTCGGAGTCCGGATTGAGGGACCGTTCTGGGTCCTCGGGCTGTGGAAGGCGGCTGTTTATATCCTTTACCTCCTGTCGCAGTTCCTGCATTGAAGTCGTTAGACTACCTATCTAACCATAGGAGTATAAAACAAATGGGCAAGCGCAATTGTTCACTTACCCAACTTGGAGGATCGTACATACTGAATCCGGCCCGCGGGTTGACGCGGAGGAATTCCTCCTCTTCTCCCTTATACAAAGTGGACAAGATCTTTAGTAGAGCGGCAGCCGAATCCGGCCCCTTACGGCCGTAGCGGGTGGCGTCGTCCTCCCCGTTGAAATCCCACATGGGGTGGCCTCTATATTGAAGCGGTTGCACCCCCCGCATAATGCATGCGGCCATGACTCCAATCATGGTTAGTCCGGAATGAGCCAACAGTCTTATCCGGCCCATCAGGTAAAGGACGTCTCTATCGCTTTCTCTCTGAGAGCTCCGCGGACGCCAGCTCAAGCGTTTCTTCAATGGAGCGTTGTTGAACTCAGGGAGACCGACCCGGATAGGTACCGGTAGCGGGACGTCATCTATGTAAAACCATTCCGAAGGCCAGTCCTCGGACGCCTTCTTTGGGGTTCCGGATAGGTATCCGGTCCCGGCGATGCGCCATACTTCGGCTCCGCCCACTTGGTACATAGACCCCTCTTGAGAACGGGGCACCAGGCAGAATAACCTCTTCCACAGCGCGAAATGAGCCTCAACGCCTAAAAATAGCTCGCAAAGGGCGACGAAACCCGCAATATGCAATATGTAGGCGGGCGTGAGATTGTGCAGCTGGAGGCCGTAGAACTCCAGAAGCCCGCGGAGAAATGGATGAATTGAAAATCCCAGTCCCCTTATTAGATAGGGGACGAGGCACACCCGCTCTCCTTTAGAGGGATTGGGGGTGCTCTCTGCTTGCTCTCCACCATTATAGGTGGCGAGTCCGGCTCGGACCGGGACGATATAGGCCTGAGGGAGAAATCCCTTGGTCTGAAGCGACACTAGCTCGCTGTGCGGGATGGAGCACCTCTCCCAGTCTCCAGGTTTAGGACTGGAAGGGCGAGAGGAGGAGCTGGGACGGCTGGCCATGTTGGAATGGACCTTTGCTAGAAGCGCTCTGATGATAACTCGCGGAAAGGAGGAGATGTGGTTTGGACCTAAATCCCCATCCCGTTAAATAGGCGGCTCGTTTATACGGCTAGGGGTGTGGGTGTAAAAACGCCCTGGCTTTTCGCATTCGTTTGACACGTGGAAGACGGCCATTATTGGGCATGGAAGCCGAGGAGCACTACATTACGGAAGACGGACATTATTCCTACAGTTACACAAGATTTGGAGAAGAACCCGCCTTGCAATGCCGAACAATCTGCGCGCCGGACTCGTCGTCATTGAAGCCTGGTTCGGGGGCTACTGAGGGAGTCCTGGATTAGGGGGTTTTCGAGTAGCCGGACTATACCTTCAGCCAGACTCCCGGACTATGAAGATACAAGATTGAAGACTTCGTCCCGTGTCCGGATGGGACTTTCCTTGGCGTGGAAGGCAAGCTTGGCGATGCGGATATTCAAGATCTCCTACCATTGTAACCGACTCTATGTAACCCTAACCCTATCCGGTGTCTATATAAACCGGAGGGTTGTAGTCCGTAGGGGAGAATCAACTCCATATACAACAATCATACCATAGGCTAGCTTCTAGGGTTTAGCCTCCTTGATCTCGTGGTAGATCTACTCTTGTACTACCCATATCATCAATATTAATCAAGCAGGAGTAGGGTATTACCTCCATCGAGAGGGCCCGAACCTGGGTATATAAAAACATCGTGTTCCTTGTCTCCTGTTACCATCCGGCCTTGACGCACAGTTCGGGACCCCCTACCCGAGATCCGCCGGTTTTGACACCGACAACAAGCTTCTCCATAAACTTGTATAAACCCAAACGCTTTGATCACCTCATCAAAGCGAAGATTCCAACTCCGAGATGCTTGCACCAGTCCATAAGTGGATCGCTGGAGCTTGCACACTTTGTCAGCATTCTCTGGATCGACAAAACCTTTCGGTTGCATCATATACAACTCTTCCTTAAGGAAACCATTAAGGAACGTTGTTTTGACATCCATCTGACAGATTTCATAATCGAAAAATGTAGCTATTGCCAACATGATTCTGACGGGCTTAAGCATCGCTACGTGTGAGAAAGCATCATCGTAGTCAACTCCTTGAACTTGTGAAAACCCCTTCGCCACAAGTTGAGATTTATAGACGGTGACATTACTGTCTGCGTCCATCTTCTTCTTATAGATCAATTTATTCCGAATGGCCTTTTGCCCTTCAGGCAATACTTCCAAAGTCCATGCTTTGTTTTCATACATGGATCCCATCTCAGATTCATGGCCTCTAACCATTTGCCAGAATCCGGGCCCACCATCGCTTCTCCATAGCTCGTAGGTTCATCGTTGTCCAACAACATGACCTGTAAGACAGGGTTACCATACCACTCAGGTGCAGTACGTATCCTTGTCAACCTATGAGGTTTGATAGTAACTTGATCTGAAACTTCATGATCACTATCATTGGCTTCCTCTTCAACTGAAGTAGGTGCCACAGAAACATCTTTCTGCGCTACGCTACTCTCTGGTTGAAGTAAAGGTTCAACAACCTCATCAAGTTCTATCTTCCTCCCACTCAATTCTTACGAGAGAAACTCTTTCACATGAAAGGACCCGTTCTTAGCGATAAACACTTTGCCTTCAGATCTGAGATAGAAGGTATACCCAACCATCTCTTTCGGGTATCCTGTGAATGAAGATGCATTTTTCCGCTTTGGGTTCGAGCTTTTTCGGCTGAAGCCTTTTGACATAAGCATCGCAGCCCCAAACCTTAAGAAATGACAACTTAGGTTTCTTGCCAAACCATAGTTCATACGGTGTCGTATCTATGGACTTAGATGGTGCCATATTTAAAGTGAATGCAACTATCTCTAACGCATAACCCCAAAACGATAGTGGCAGATTGGCAAGAGACATCGTAGAACGCACCATATCCAATAAGGTACGATTACGATGTTCGGACACACCATTACGCTATGGTGTTCCAGGTGGCGTCAACTGTCAAAAACATTGTCTTAAGTGATTGCCAAACTCATAACTCAGATACTCTCCCCCTCGATCAAATCGTAGGAATTTGATCTTCTTGTTACGATGATTCTCAACTTCACTCTGAAATTGCTTGAACTTTTCAAACGTTTCAAACTTATGCTTCATTAAGTAAATATATCCATATCTACTCAAGTCATCGGTGAAGGTGAGAAAGTAACGATATCTACCACGTGCGTCAACACTCATCGGACCGCACACATCAGTATGTATGATTTCCAACAAGTCACTTGCCCGGTTCATTGTTTCAGAAAACAGGATTTTAGTCATCTTGCCAATAAGGCATGTGTCGGTGTCAAAACCGGCGGATCTCGGGTAGGGGGTCCCGAACTGTGCGTCTAGGCCGGATGGTAACAAGAGGCAAGGGACACGAAGTTTTACCCAGGTTCGGGCCCTCTCGATGGAGGTAAAACCCTATGTCCTGCTTGATTAATATTGATGATATATGTAGTACAAGAGTAGATCTACCACGAGATCGAGGAGGCTAAACCCTAGAAGCTAGCCTATGGTATGATTATTGATGTGTATGTTGTCCTACGGACTAAAACCCTCCAGTTTATATAGACACCGGATAGGGTTAGGGTTACATAGAGTCGGTTACAATGGTAGGAGATCTAAATATCCGTATCACCAAGCTTGCCTTCCACGCCAAGGAAAGTCCCTTCCGGACACGGGACGGAGTCTTCAATCTTGTGTCTTCATAGTCCAGGAGTCCGGCTGAAGGTATAGTCCGGCCATCCGGACACCCCCTAATCCAAGACTCCCTGAGTAGCCCCTGAACCAGGCTTCAATGACGACGAGTCCGGCGCGCAGATTGTCTTCGGCATTGCAAGGCGGGTTCCTCCTCCAAGTACTTCGTAGAAGATTTTGAACACAAAGGTAGTGTCCGGCTCTGCAAAATAAGTTTCCACATATTGCCATAGAGAGAATAATATTTACACAAATCTAATCTACTGACGTATTCCGTAGTGCGACACACCACGGCCAAGCCTTTATCTGAGTCGTTTCATTATCCCACCTCAACGCGTCATGCGAGGCGGTTTCCTTGGCACGTCTTGTTAAAGCAGAGATCGTGTCCCCTTATTCCGGGATTCTCATCAATACGGGTGTGGGTAACCCAACCGCACCATTGATTACGGCGCTTGGGAGATAAGTGAGTTTTACCAGGCTGGTGGGGACACGTAGTTGCGTCCACCTATATAAGGGGATAAGGATCCATCTTTTCACCTATGCCTTCTTCCTCCCTTGCTTATCCATTCTCGCGCACTCTAGCTCCAGTGCCCAAGTCTGCACTCCCCACCTCAACCTTCTCCAGCCATGTCCGGAGCGGGAGGCAAGTGGATGGTCTCCTCCGTCACGGAGGGGCACATCAAAAGACTAAGGAAGGCCGAATACTTGTCTAACGACATTGCGCATCGGCTTCCCGAAAAGGGGCAGCTCATCCCCACACCTAGGCCCCATGAGAGGGTGGTGTTCCTCCCCCATTTCCTCCACGGACTAGGTTTCCCTCTCCACCCATTTGTCCGGGGGCTCATGTTCTACTACGGCCTGGATTTCCATGATCTGGCCCCGAATTTTGTCCTCAACATCTCGGCGTTTATCGTCGTGTGCGAGGCCTTCCTCCGCATCTGCCCCCATTTCGGCCTATGGCTCAAGACTTTCAATGTCAAGCCGAAGGTGGTGCACGGCAACCAGGCGGAGTGCGGAGGCGCCATGGTGGGCAAGATGGCCAACGTCTTATGGCTTGAGGGCTCCTTTGTGGAGACCCTGAAGGGGTGGCAATCGGGGTGGTTTTACATCACCGAGCCACGTGACCCCGAATGGGTCGCAGCCCCCGAGTTTCGGTCCGGACCCCCTACGCGGCTCACCTCCTGGAAGGAGACCGGCCTGTCGTGGGGTAAAAAAGGAGAGCTGACCGGACTCCAAACATGCGTCCAAACCCTGGTGGACAAGAAGCTCAAACTTGTCAACGTAGTCCAGGTTATGCTCATCCGCCGGATCCTCCCATGCCAACAACGGGCTTTCAACCTATGGGAGTTTGACCCGGCGGGGCACCAAACTCTGAGCAGGCTCTTCGACACGACGTATGAAGATGCCTGGAAGGTGCTTTTCAAGGGCGCCGAGGCCCCCGCGTCTGCTACCGAGGATCGCGGATTCAGTACACAGCGTCACGCTCATGCAGTAAGCTATTTTTTTCCTTTTACAGGGTATCGGTTTTTCATAGTTTGACTCCATGCGGGATCTAAACTCCCTTACCTTTGACAGGATTGGAAGGAGATGTCCGGACAGATCAACTATCCGGCTCCTTTGCCCGAAGGCCCAGCGGACGCTCACTTGGCGAAGCTGCTGGTTCCGGCACCCCATGTGGTGCCGGAGAAGAGGGCCAAGAAGAAGGCCACGGGGACTCGAAAGAGTGCCCGGCGCCTGGAGGTGTCGGATTCACCATCCGACGAATCCAAGACGCACTCCTCCCATGAAGACGAGGAGGAGGAAGAAGAGACCCCTCCCCCTCCAGCGGGGGAAGGGAAGAAAAGGAAGCCCCCCCCCCCCAACTGGGGAGGCCGAAGGGTCCAAGAAGGGGAAAACCCTTCCTCCGGACTACTCCACCGACGCCGACGACAGCGCAGAGGAGTGGGCACCCAGGGCCAAGCCCCTGGCCAAATCGTAAGTATCTGGATACCAGAGTAATTCATAGTATTCGTTTATTGCACAGCTTTTCCTTATGTCGAATATGTTTATGCAGCCCACCCAAAGACCGGCTCGACGCATCATCGAGCAGCTCACTGGACTCGTCGGATGTGAACTCGCTTCCGACGGCTTCCTCCCCCCGCCCTACGGACGACACCGAGTGTTGTCCTAACAGGTTCCAATCCGGGAGGAGGTGGTCCTGGAGGCGCCGCGAGGTGACCTCCCGGACTCCAGGAGTAAAGGGGATGAAACCCCCCAGGGCTCCAAGTCCGGCCCTAGGCCGGACACCAAGGTTCCAGAGTCCGGGGGGCCTCCTTCCAAGAGGAGCAAGCCCACCGTGCCGGTAACCTCCGTCCAACCGGAGGCGCCGGACAATCTGTTGGAGGCGCTCCAAGGCGCCTCCATCGACGAGGGGCACCGCACCATTATGAGTGCGGTGGTCCAAAAGGTTCAGTCCGTCAAGAGCGGACTAACTGAAGCTTGTACTAGCCTCTTGACACTTTGAGGTAAGTAAAGAATGTGTAAATAATATTACCGCATAGACAGTGTTGGGTAACGTTGCAGAAAACAAAAAATTTCCTACGGTTTCACCAAGATCCATCTATGAGTTCATCTAGCAACGAGTGATCGGATGCATCTACATACCTTTGTAGATCGCGAGCGGAAGCGTTCAAAGAACGGGGATGAGGTAGTCGTACACGACGTGATCCAAATCACCGATGACCAAGCGCCGAACGGACGGCACCTCCGCGTTCAACACACGTACGGTCAGCGTAACGTCTCCTTCTTCTTGATCCAGCAAGGGGGGAGGAGAGGTTGAGGAAGATGGCTCCAGCAGCAGCACGATGGCGTGGTGGTGATGGAGCTGCAGTACTCCGGCAGGGCTTCGCCAAGCTCTATGGAGGAGGAGGAGGTGTTGGAGAGGGAGAGGGAGGCACCCAAGGCGTGGTCTGAGAGGCCCTCCTTCCCTCACTATATATAGGGGGGCCTAGGGGGGGCGCCGGCCCTAGGAGATCCAATCTCCTAGGGGGGCGGCGGCCAAGGAAGGATTCCCTCCCCCCCAAGGCACCTAGGGGGTGCCTTCCCCTTGTGGGACTCTTCCCCCTTTGAAACCCTAGGCGCATGGGCCTCTTGGGGCTGGTGCCCTTGGCCCATGTAGGCCAAGGCGCACCCCCTACAGCCCATGCGCCCCCCGGGGCAGGTGGCCCCACCCGGTGGACCCCCGGGACCCTTCCGGTGGTTGAAACAGCACTTCCTATATATAATTCTTTACCTCCGGACCATTCCGGAACTCCTCGTGACATCCGAGATCTCATCCGGGACTCCGAACAACATACGGGTTACTGCATATACATATCCCTACAACCCTAGCGTCACCGAACCTTAAGTGTGTAGACCCTACGGGTTCGGGAGACATGTAGACATGACCGAGACGACTCTCCGGTCAATAACCAACAGCGGGATCTGGATACCCATGTTGGCTCCCACATGCTCCTCGATGATCTCATCGGATGAACCACGATATCGAGGATTCAAGCAACCCCGTATACAATTCCCTTTGTCAATCGGTATGTTACTTGCCCGAGATTCGATCGTCGGTATCCCAATACCTCGTTCAATCTCGTTACCGGCAAGTCACTTTACTCGTACCGTAATGCATGATCCCATGACCAGACACTTGGTCACCTTGAGCTCATAATGATGATGCATTACCGAGTGGGCCCAGTGATACGTCTCCATCATACGGAGTGACAAATCCCAGTCTTGATCCGTGTCAACCCAACAGACACTTTCGGAGATACCCGTAGTATACCTTTATAGTCACCCAGTTACGTTGTGACGTTTGGTACACCCAAAGCACTCCTACGGTATCCGGGAGTTACACGATCTCATGTTCTAAGGAAAGGATACTTGACATTGGAAAAACTCTAGCAAACGAACTATACGATCTTTATGCTATGTTTAGGATTGGGTCTTGTCCATCACATCATTCTCCTAATGATGTGATCTCGTTATCAATGACATCCAATGTCCATAGTCAGGAAACCATCACTATTTGTTGATCAACGAGCTAGTCAACTAGAGGCTTACTAGGGACATGTTGGTGTCTATTATTCACACATGTATTACGATTTCCGGACAACACAATTATAGCATGAATAAAGACAATTATCATGAACAAGGAAATATAATAATAATGCTTTTATTATTGCCTCTAGGGCATATTTCCAACAGTCTCCCACTTGCACTAGAGTCAATAATCTAGTTACATTGTGATGAATCGAACACCCATGGAATTCTGGTGTTGATCATGTTTTGCTCTAGGGAGAGGTTTAGTCAACGGATCTGCTACATTCAGGTCCGTATGTACTTTACAAATATCTATGTCTCCATCTTGAACATTTTCACGAATGGAGTTGAAGCGACGCTTGATGTGCCTTGTCTTCTTGTGAAACCTGGGCTCCTTGGCAAGTGCAATAGCTCCAGTGTTGTCACAGAAGAGCTTGATCGGCCCCGACGCATTGGGTATGACTCCTAGGTCGGTGATGAACTCCTTCACCCAAATTGCTTCATGTGCTGCCTCCGAGGCTGCCATGTACTCCGCTTCACATGTAGATCCCGCCACGACGCTCTGCTTGCAACTGCGCCAGCTTACTGCCCCACCATTCAAAATATACACGTATCCGGTTTGTGACTTAGAGTCATCCAGATCTGTGTCGAAGCTAGCGTCGACGTAACCCTTTACGACGAGCTCTTCGTCACCTCCATAAACGAGAAACATTTCCTTAGTCCTTTTCAGGTACTTCAGGATATTCTTGACTGCTGTCCAGTGTTCCTTGCCGGGATTACTTTGGTACCTTCCTACCAAACTTACGGCAAGGTTTACATCAGGTCTGGTACACAGCATGGCATACATAATAGAACCTATGGCTGAGGCATAGGGGATGACACTCATCTCTTCTATATCTTCTGCCGTGGTCGGACATTGAGCTGAGCTCAATTTCACACCTTGTAACATAGGTAAGAACCCCTTCTTAGACTGATCCATATTGAACTTCTTCAATATCTTATCAAGGTATGTGCTTTGTGAAAGACCTATGAGGCGTCTTGATCTATCTCTATAGATCTTGATGCCTAATATATAAGCAGCTTCTCCAAGGTCCTTCATTGAAAAACTTTTATTCAAGTAGGCCTTAATGTTGTCCAAGAGTTCTATATCATTTCCCATCAAAAGTATGTCATCTACATATAATATGAGAAATGCTACAGAGCTCCCACTCACTTTCTTGTAAACACAGGCTTCTCCATAAGTCTGCGTAAACCCAAACGCTTTGATCATCTCATCAAAGCGAATGTTCCAACTCCGAGATGCTTGCACCAGCCCATAAATCGAGTGTTGGAGCTTGCACACCTTGTTAGCATTCTTAGGGTCGACAAAACCTTCCGGCTGCATCATATACAATTCTTCCTTAAGGAAACCATTAAGGAATGCCGTTTTGACGTCCATTTGCCATATCTCATAATCATAGTATGTGGCAATTGCTAACATGATTCGGACGGACTTCAGCTTCGCTACCGGTGAGAAAGTCTCATCATAGTCAACCCCTTGAACTTGTCGATAACCCTTAGCGACAAGCCGAGCTTTATAGATGGTCACATTACCATCCGTGTCTGTCTTCTTCTTAAAGATCCATTTATTTTCTATGGCTCGCCGATCATCAGGCAAGTCAGTCAAAGTCCATACTTCGTTGTCATACATGGATCCTATCTCGGATTTCATGGCTTCTATCCATTTGTCAGAATCCGGGCCCGCCATCACTTCTTCATAGTTCGAAGGTTCACCATTGTCCAACAACATGATTTCCAAGACAGGGTTGCCATACCACTCCGGTGCGGAACGTGTCCTTGTGGACCTTCGAAGTTCAGTAGCAACTTGATCTGAAGTTTCATGATCATCATCATTGACTTCCTCTCTAGTCGGTGCAGGCACCTCAGGAACATTTTCTTGAGTCACGCCATTTTCCGGTTCAAGAGGTAATACTTCATCAAGTTCTACTTTCCTCCCACTTACTTCTTTCGAGAGAAACTCCTTCTCTAGAAAGGATCCATTCTTGGCAACAAAGACCTTGCCTTCGGATCTGAGGTAGAAGGTATACCCAATAGTTTCATTAGGGTATCCTATGAAGACGCATTTTTCCGACTTGGGTTCGAGCTTTTCAGGTTGAAGTTTCTTGACATAAGCATCGCATCCCCAAACTTTTAGAAAAGACAGCTTAGGTTTCTTCCCAAACCATAATTCATACGGTGTTGTCTCAACGGATTTCGACGGAGCCCTATTTAAAGTGAATGCGGCAGTCTCTAAAGCATAGCCCCAAAAAGATAGCGGTAAACCGGTAAGAGCCATCATAGATCGCACCATATCTAATAGAGTGCGATTACGACGTTCGGACACAGCATTATGCTGAGGTGTTCCAGGCGGCGTGAGTTGTGAAACTATTCCACATTTTCTTAAGTGTGTGCCAAATTCATGACTCAAGTATTCTCCTCCACGATCTAATCGCAAAAACTTGATTTTTCTGTCACGTTGATTCTCAACCTCACTCTAAAATTCCTTGAACTTTTCAAAGGTCTCAGACTTGTGTTTCATTAAGTAGACATACCCATATCTACTCAAGTCATCAGTGAGGGTGAGAACATAACGATAGCCACCGCGAGCCTCAACACTCATTGGACCGCACACATCCATATGTATGATTTCCAATAAGTTGGTTGCTCGCTCCATTGTTCCTGAGAACGGAGTCTTGGTCATTTTACCCATGAGGCATGGTTCACACGTGTCAAATGATTCATAATCAAGAGACTCTAAAAGTCCATCTGCATGGAGCTTCTTCATGCGTTTGACACCTATGTGACCAAGGCTGCATTGCCACAAGTATGTGGGACTATCATTATCAACCTTACATCTTTTGGTTTTCACACTATGAACATGTGTAGCGTTACGCTCGAGAAAGAACAAACCATTCACCATCGGAGCATGACCATAAAACATATCTCTCATATAAATAGAACAACCATTATTCTCGGATTTAAATGAGTAGCCATCTCGAATTAAACAAGATCCCGATACAATGTTCATGCTCAAAGCTGGCACTAAATAACAATTATTGAGGTTTAAAACTAATCCCGTAGGTAAATGTAGAGGTAGCGTGCCGACGGCGATCACATTGACCTTGGAACCATTCCCGACGCGCATCATCACCTCGTCCTTCGCCAGTTTCCGCTTATTCCGCGGCTCCTGCTTTGAGTTACAAATGTGAGCAACTGCACCGGTATCAAATACCCAGGAGCTACTACGAGTACTGGTAAGGTACACATCAATTACATGTATATCACATATACCTTTTGTTTTGCCGGCCTTCTTGTCTGCTAAGTATTTGGGGCAGTTTCGCTTCCAGTGACCACTTCCCTTGCAATAAAAGCACTCAGTCTCGGGCTTGGGTCCATTCTTTGGCTTCTTCTCGGCAGCTTGCTTACCGGGCGCGGCAACTCCCTTGCCGTCCTTCTTGAAGTTCTTTTTACCCTTGCCCTTCTTGAACTTAGTGGTTTTATTGACCATCAACACTTGATGTTCCTTCTTGACTTCTACCTCTACTGATTTCAGCATTGCAAATACCTCAGGAATGGTCTTTTCTATCCCCTGCATATTGAAGTTCATCACAAAGCTCTTGTAGCTTGGTGGAAGTGACTGGAGGATTCTGTCAATGACTGCATCATCCGGGAGATTAACTCCCAGCTGAGTCAAGCGGTTATGTAACCCAGACATAATGAGTATGTGCTCACTGACAGAACTATTTTCCTCCATCTTACAGCTAAAGAATTTGTCGGAGACTTCATATCTCTCGACCTGGGCATGAGCTTGAAAAACCATTTTCAGCTCTTCGAACATCTCATATGCTCCATGTCTCTCAAAACGCTTTTGGAGCCCCGGCTCTAAACTGTAAAGCATGCCGCACTGAACGAGGGAGTAGTCATCAGCACGTGTCTGCCAAGCGTTCATAACGTCTTGGTTCTGTGGGACAGGCGGGTCACCTAGCGGTTCTTGTAGGACATAATCTTTCTTGGCAGCTATGAGGATGATCCTCAGGTTCCGGACCCAGTCCGTATAGTTGCTGCCATCGTCTTTCAGCTTGGTTTTCTCTAGGAACGCGTTGAAGTTGAGGACAATGTTGGCCATTTGATCTACAAGACATATTGTAAAGATTTTAGACTAAGTTCATGATAATTAAGTTCATCTAATCAAATTATTCAATGAACTCCCACTTAGATAGACATCCCTCTTCTAGTCATCTAAGTATAACATGATCCGAGTCAACTAGGCCGTGTCCGATCATCACGTGAGACGGACTAGCCAACATCGGTGAACATCTTTATGTTGATCGTATCTTCTATACGACTCATGCTCGACCTTTCGGTCTTCTGTGTTCCGAGGCCATGTCTGTACATGCTAGGCTCGTCAAGTCAACCTAAGTGTTTGCATGTGTAAATCTGTCTTACACCCGTTGTATGTGAACGTTGGAATCCATCACACCCGATCATCACGTGGTGCTTAGAAACGAACGAACTCTCGCAACGGTGCACAGTTAGGGGGAACACTTTCTTGAAATTATTATGAGGGATCATCTTATTTACTACCGTCTTTCTAAGTAAACAAGACACAAAAACATGATAAACATCACATGCAATCAAATAATAATAGTGACATGATATGGCCAATATCACATAGCTCCTTTGATCTCCATCTTGGGGCTCCATGATCATCTTGTCACCGGCATGACACCATGATCTCCATCATCATGATCTCCATCATCGTGTCTCCATGAAGTTTCTCGCCAACTATTGCTTCTACTACTATGGCTAACGTGTTTAGCAATAAAGTAAAGTAATTTACATGGCGTTTCTCAATGACACGCAGGTCATATAAAAAATAAAGACAACTCCTATGGCTCCTGCCGGTTGCCATACTCATCGACATGCAAGTCGTGATTCCTATTACAATAGCACGAACATCTCATACATCACATATGTATCATTCATCATTCATCACAACTTTGGCCATATCACATCACAAAGCACTTGCTGCAAAAACAAGTTAGACGTCCTCTAATTGTTGTTGCAAGTTTTACGTGGCTGAAATAGGGTTCTAGCAAGAACGTTTTCTTACCTACGTGAAAGCCACAACGTGATTTGTCAACTTCTATTTACCCTTCATAAGGACCCTTTTCATCGAATCCGCTCCAACTAAAGTGGGAGAGACAGACACCCGCCAGCCACCTTATGCAACTTGTGCATGTTAGTCGGTGGAACCGGTCTCACGTAAGCGTACGTGTAAGGTTGGTCCGGGCCGCTTCATCCCACAATACCGCTGAAGCAAGATAAGACTAGTAGCGGCAAGAAAGTTGACAACATCTACGCCCACAACAAATTGTGTTCTACTCGCGCAAGAAGAACTACGCATAGACCTAGCTCATGATGCCACTGTTGGGTAACGTTGCAGAAAACAAAAATTTTCCTACGGTTTCACCAAGATCCATCTATGAGTTCATCTAGCAACGAGTGATCGGATGCATCTAAATACCTTTGTAGGTCACGAGCGGAAGCGTTCAAATAACGGGGATGAGGTAGTCGTACACGACGTGATCCAAATCACCGATGACCAAGCGCCGAACGGACGGCACCTCCGCGTTCAACACACGTACGGTCAGCGTAACGTCTCCTTCTTCTTGATCCAGCAAGGGGGAAGGAGAGGTTGAGGAAGATGGCTCCAGCAGCAGCACGACGGCGTGGTGGTGATGGAGCTGCAGTACTCCGGCAGGGCTTCGCCAAGCTCTATGGAGGAGGAGGAGGTGTTGGAGAGGGAGAGGGAGGCACCCAAGGCATGGTCTGAGAGGCCCTCCTTCCCTCAGTATATATAGGGGGGCCTAGGGGGGCGCCGGCCCTAGGAGATCCAATCTCCTAGGGGGGCGGCGGCCAAGGGAGGATTCCCTCCCCCCCCCCCAAGGCACCTAGGGGGTGCCTTCCCCTTGTGGGACTCTTCCCCTTTGAAACCCTAGGCGCATGGGCCTCTTGGGGATGGTTCCCTTGGCCCATGTAGGCCAAGGCGCACCCCCTACAGCCCATGTGGCCCCCGGGGTAGGTGGCCCCACCCGATGGGCCCCCGGGACCCTTCCGGTGGTCCTGGTATAATACCGGTGACCCCGAAACTTGTCCCGATGGCCGAAACAGCACTTCCTATATATAATTTTTTACCTCCGGACCATTCCGGAACTCCTCGTGACGTCCGGGATCTCATTCGGGACTCCGAACAACATTCAGGTTACTACATATACATATCCCTACAACCCTAGCATCACCGAACCTTAAGTGTGTAGACCCTACGGGTTCTGGAGACATGTAGACATGACCGAGACGACTCTCCGGTCAATAACCAACAGCGGGATCTGGATACCCATGTTGGCTCCAACATGCTCCTCGATGATCTCATCGGATGAACCACGATTTCGAGGATTCAAGCAACCCCGTATACAATTCCCTTTGTCAATCGGTATGTTACTTGCCCGAGATTCGATCGTCGGTATCCCAATACCTCGTTCAATCTCGTTACCGGCAAGTCACTTTACTCATACCGTAATGCATGATCCCGTGACCAGACACTTGGTCACCTTGAGCTCATAATGATGATGCATTACCGAGTGGGCCCAGTGATACCTCTCCGTCAGACGGAGTGACAAATCCCAGTCTTGATCCGTGTCAACCCAACAGACACTTTCGGAGATACCCGTAGTATACCTTTATAGTCACCCAGTTACGTTGTGACGTTTGGTACACCCAAAGCACTCCTACGGTATCCGGGAGTTACACGATCTCATGGTCTAAGGAAAGGATACTTGACATTGGAAAAACTCTAGCAAACGAACTATACGATCTTTATGCTATGTTTAGGATTGGGTCTTGTCCATCACATCATTCTCCTAATGATGTGATCTCGTTATCAGTGACATCCAATGTCCATAGTCAGGAAACCATCACTATCTGTTGATCAACGAGCTAGTCAACTAGAGGCTTACTAGGGACATGTTGGTGTCTATTATTCACACATGTATTACGATTTCCGGACAGCACAATTATAGCATGAATAAAGACAATTATCATGAACAAGGAAATATAATAATAATGCTTTTATTATTGCCTCTAGGGCATATTTCCAACAGACAGTAGGCCCTGATGCTCTATTTGGCGTTCGGGAAGAAAAGCCGAATAGAGGATCAAATAAAATTCGCAGGAGTCTAACAAAAAGGAGTCAATATGCGTGTGCAGGCTTCCTTGCTGGCGTCCGCCGCACTGACTATGGAAGTGGACACGCTAAAGCAGAACCTCGAGTGGTCCGAGCAAGAGCTTGGCGTGCCAAGAAGCAGCTCGAGGACAATGAAGGTAAGAAATACCTTGCTTAAAGATACAAAAAGGTGCAATTGCAAAAAATGACAGGATTATCGTGGCTATTGTAGGGGCCACGTCTGATGTGGCGACCCTTAAGCAAGCGCTGCTCGAGGCCGAGAAGACGGCGGCCGCGGAGTGCACCGAGCGAGAGAAGTATGAGGCCGAGGTTGGCAAGGTACGGCAAGAGCTCCAGGCTCTCATGGAAAAACATGAGAGTTTGGAGCTTGACTCAAAGACGCGAGTGTCCGAGCTCGCGGTGGCTATTGAAAATGCCAAGTCTGCCAAGGCCGAATCCCAGAAGACCCTCCAGGAGTTGGATGAGGTGAAGAAGATAGCGGCGGGTAAGGCATTCTTTATGCAAAGCAAACACATAAACGTGAGTTACTTGTTACTTACCCGAATCCGGAGCTCTCCAGGAGCGTTCGCAGATCTTCCCCGGAGTGTGTCTGATGCCGCCACATTCTATCGAGCCGAGGAGGGCAGCTCGATAGAGAAGGTGTTCTGGTCTCAGTATGCTGAGGCCGGACACCCCGTGCCCCTGAGCGACCAGCTGAAGCAACTGGTCGAGCTCCACAAGGCGGCCGAACAGGCCATTAGGGGCCTCATGGTTCGGCTGTGGCCTGGAGAGGCTCTGCCTGGGAGCTATTTCAGGCTGGTGCGGCGGCTGGTGGAGGCCTATCCAAGGCTCGAAGTCATCAAGCGCTCCGTCTGCATTGAAGGTGCCCGTAGGGCCCTTGCCCGTGCTAAGGTGCACTGGGGCAAGCTGGACGCTGAGAAGCTTGTGAAGGACGGGTCACCGCCGGGGAAAGAGCATCGCAAGCCCGAGAATTATTATAAGGATGTTCTGAAAGGTGCCCTTCTTGTGGCGGATGAGTGTTCTATGAATGTAATTATTGAGTAAAACTCGCTCGTTTTGTCCTGTGCACTGAAAACTTGTTCATATGCGCTAAGCAATGCTGTTTGAATTTAAAATCTTAACTTATGTGCGGCTGTTTATCAATTCTGAGAGATGGCGAGTCGTCGGCTTCTGCCCCCGTGCCGCTAGTGCTGGGGTTTTCGGGGATAAACCTGAGCGCTCTGTTTCCCATGTTTGGGTCCTTCGAGGGAGGCGCTCAACCCAACGAACAAGGCAATCGGACTATAATGCGTGAACACTCTCACTTAGCCATAGAATTATATAATTTTAAATTTCGGCGAAGCCCCTGGTATTCGGAAGACCGAGTTTGGGGCGCTATCCACGCCTTGGCCGGACAGAGCCGGCTCCTCGCCCTAAGCGGCATAAGTCTTTAGGGACTCGAAAAAACCTCTCGAACAGCGACCAGCTCTCGCTTCATTATGACAGTCAGTTTTAGCTTTCTCCACTAAGGTGCTCGGCCCAGCTCAACTGGGGCACAATTGCAGTGGTTCTCCTAGTGCTACCTTAGCCGATATAGCGGAACGTAAGGCACCAAAACATAGGAGCCGGGCAAACCCAACTATTGACCCAAGACATGATTTGGAGCCGATGCATATAATGCTATAAGTTCGGGGTGCCGCACTTGTTAAAGTGTTCAGACTTCTCACACCATGTTGAGGGGTACTGAAGCCCCTGGCGTATTTTGGCCGTACCAAAGTGTACGGGTGCAACATGTCGTTAAGGAACATATATATGAAATAAAAAAAGTAATGCAAAAATAGACAAAAGCTCTGCATTGTTTACTAAAGAGGGATGCAATCAAAGCAGAACGATACAATTAATGCGATAAGCAAAAGGTTGGACTATGTAACATGTCCGTTCCAGGGGCAAGCTGCGGAATAGTATGCGAAACAGGTATACTGCTCGTGATAGAGACCACCTGGGAGTTCCGTAATGCGGCGTGGCTTGTCTGCTTCCCTGGTTCTTGCATCGTTTGTGCGGCAATTGAACTTCCGAACAAGCCTTCCGAAGAGTGGAGTCCTCAAAGTAAGAGAAAATTAAAAAATCGGCAGCCCCTGGTGCGGTTTAAGCCGTGCTTCAGGCGTGCCGTGATGGTGCCCCTCCCCCTGTACCCATGGTATTTCTAGAGCGTAGTTATGTACGCGAAGTACTGGTATCGCATTTTTGCGAGGGCTGGGGTTGGGGCCGCATTGCTACGCCTGCTCGGGTCGTGCCAGGCGGTCTTGTTGTAGGTTACTCCGAGCGCGCTTGACGGTGTCCGGTCGTTTAATGGCTGGACTGGAGAACTGCCTAGAGAGGCTGCTTTGTACTTCCGCTGCAAGGGCCGCCGTGTGCTCCTCCATTTGGAGGGAATGTTCGGTGTTTCCATTGACCGTAATTACTTATCGAGGGCCTGGCATCTTGAGCTTAAGGTATGCGTAGTGCGGTACCGCATTGAACTTGCCAAATGCGGTTCGCCCGAGCAGTGCGTGATAGCCACTGCGGAATGGGACTATGTCGAAGATTAACTCCTCGCTTCGAAAATTATCCGGAGATCCGAAGACCACTTCAAGTGTGACTGAGCCTGTACAGTTGGCCTCTACACCTGGTATTACGCCTTTAAAGGTCATTTTGGTGGGCTTAATCCTCGAGGGATCTATGCCCATTTTCCGCACTGTATCCTGGTAAAGCAGGTTCAGGCTGCTGCCGCCGTCCATAAGGACTCTAGTGAGATGAAATCCGTCAATAATTGGGTCTAGAACCAATGCGGCGAATCTGCCGTGACGGGTGCTTGTGGGATGGTCCCTTTGATCAAAGGTGATCAGGCAGGAGGACCATGGGTTGAACTTTGGGGCGACTGGCTCTATCGCGTATACGTCCCTTAACGCAAGCATCCACTCCCTCTTGGGGATGTGGGTTACATATATCATGTTCACCGTCCGCACTTATGGGGGAAAACCCTTTTGTCCACTGTTGTTCGGCGGCCGGGGCTCCTCGTCGTCATCGCTATGCAGCCCCTTGTCTTCATTTTCGGTGTTTAACTTGCCTGCCTGCTTGAACACCCAACAATCCCTATGGTGTGATTGGCTGGCTTTTCGGGGGTGCCATGTATCTGGCATAAGCGGTCGAGTATTCGGTCCAGACTGGATGGGCCCCTAGGATTCCTTTTGAATGGATTTTTCCGCTGTCCGGATTTAGAGCCTCTGAATCCGGCATTGACTGTCGTATCCTCAGTATTGTCGTCGTTAATGCGGCGCTTCCGCTTGTTGCGACACGACCTGCCGCTACTGTCCCTGGTATCTGAGTTACCAGGGTTCTTGGTCATATTGTTGCTATGAGCAAGCCAGTTGTCTTCTCCCGCGCAAAAGCGGTTCATGAGTGTCGTGAGTGCTACCATAGACTTTGGCTTTTCCTGTCCAAGGTGCCGGGCGAGCCACTCGTCACGGATATTGTGCTTGAAGGCTGCTAGGGCCTCAGCATCCGGACAGTCGACTATTTGATTTTTCTTTGTTAGGAACCGTGTCCAGAATTGCCTGGCCGATTCCTCTAGCTGCTGAATTACGTGACTTAGGTCATCGGCGTCTGGGGGTCGCACATAAGTGCCCCGGAAATTGTCGAGGAATGCAGCTTACAGGTCCTCCCAACAACTGATTGATCCTGTTGGCAAGCTGTTAAGCCAATGTCGAGCTGGTCCTTTAAGCTTGAGTGGGAGGTATTTGATGGCGTGGAAATCATCGCCGCGGGCCATGTGGATATGAAGGAGATAATCCTCGATCCATACCACAGGATCTGTTGTGCCATCATATGATTCGATGTTTACGGGTTTGAAACCCTCGGGGATTTGATGATCCATTATTTTTTCTGTAAAGCAGAGTGGGTGTGCGGCGCCTCTAGACTGGGCTATATCATGATGTAGCTCCAATGAGCCTTGTCTACTGTGTTCGGCCCTGCCGAATTTGTGGCCGGCGTGACGGTTACCGTCTCGAGCCGTGGGGCGCCCACGCGATCCGTAGATCGATCTTGTTTGCCTTGCCTTGTCCTCCAACATATCTCGTAAGTCCGGCGCATATTCCCGTGCCTTGGTACGGGGTGCGGCTTGAGTGGAGGGCCGAGAGGCCTCTTTGTCGCGGCCATGAGGTGGCCAGTCGGCCGCATCAAGTGCTTCCTCCTCTAATTGGGGTAGCAACCTGCGCTTTGGGTAGCTCTTGGAGGGGCGTTCGAGTTTATGCTCTTCTGCCACGAGGACTTCAGTCCATCTGTCGACTAGCAAATCTTGATTAGCTTTAAGCTGTTGCTATTTTTTCTTGAGGCTTCTTGCCGTGGCTATAAGACTGCGTTGAAAACGCTCTTGCTCGACGGGATCCTCTGGCACGACGAATTCGTCGTCGTCGAGGCTTGCCTCGTCTTCGGAGGGAGGCATATAATTATCGTCCTCGACCTCTCTGTCTGCCGCTCTCTCATGACGGCTGGTTTCTCCATCCTCCTGTGCTAAATCTTGCTGGAGGGGGTTTTCTTCGGCACTTTCTGGAGTATTATTATCTCCCGTGCTGGAATCACCGTATTTGTTTTGGCGGGATTTTGATCGGTGCCGCTGACGCCGGCGCTTAGGCTGTTTCTTGGAGGGGTCATCCTCCGCTGTTCCATCGCCATCTCCTTCTTTTGGGGTGTCCACCATGTATATGTCATATGACGAGGTGGCTTTCCAGGGCCTGATAAGCGCTGGTTCTTCATTGTCTCCTTCATCGGCGTCCATACCGTCGATGTCTTTGGAGTCGAAGTCGAGCATGTCGGTTAGGTCGTCGACAGTGGCTACAACGTGGGTGGTGGTGGGCTTTGAATTTCTTCATCGTCCGAATCCCAACCTTGCTGGTCGTAGTCCGGCCAGGGCTCTCCTGATAAAGAGAGAGACTTCAGTGTCTTCAGAATATCGCCAAAAGGCGAGTGCTGAAAGATGTCCGCGGCAGTAAATTCCAAGATCGACGCCCAATCGGATTCGATCGGTAGGGGCGCGGAGGGTTCGGAGTCCGGAGAGGAGTCCGGCTCCTTGGAGTCATGAGTCTCGCGGAGTGCAGGGCTGGTGTTCAGCTCAATCGCCATGGGGATCGCAGCCCCTGAGGCGGCGTCCAACCACCAATCCTCGATCGGTGCAGTTGGCTCCGAATTAAGGGTCGAAGCCGATGCGGGTGCAGCCTCCAGGGCACTGTTCGGCGGCAGAGCTAGATCATGCTCGTCGGGACAGTGCGGCGCACTCGGCAGTGGCTCGAATCCGTCGAAGATCAAGTCCCCGCGGATGTCAGCCGTGTAGTTTAAACTTCTAAATCCGACCTGACGGCCAGGGGCGTAGCTTTCGATCTGCTCTAGATGGCCAAGTGAATTGGCCCGCAGTGCGAAGCCGCCGAAGACGAAGATCTGTCCGGGGAGGAAGGTCTCACCCTAGACTGCATCGCCATTGATGATCGTAGGATCCATCGAGCCCGACGGCGACGACACAGAGGAACTCTCAATGAAAGCACCAATGTCGGTGTCAAAACCGGCGGATCTCGGGTAGGGGGTCCCAAACTGTGCGTCTAGGCCGGATGGTAACAGGAGGCAAGGGACACGAAGTTTTACCCAGGTTCGGGCCCTCTGGATGGAGGTAAAACCCTACGTCCTTCTTGATTAATATTGATGATATAGGTAGTACAAGAGTAGATCTACCACGAGATCGAGGAGGCTAAACCCTAGAAGCTAGCCTATGGTATGATTGTTGATGTGTATGTTGTCCTACGTACTAAAACCCTCCGGTTTATATAGACACCGGATAGGGTTAGGGTTACATAGAGTCGGTTACAATGGTAGGAGATCTAAATATCCGTATCGCCAAGCTTGCCTTCCACGCCAAGGAAAGTCCCTTCCAGACACGGGACGGAGTCTTCAATCTTGTGTCTTCAAAGTCCAGGAGTCCGGCTGAAGGTATAGTCCGGCCATCCGGACACCCCCTAATCCAGGACTCCCTCAGCATGGTTCGCATGTGTCAAGTGATTCAAAATCAAGTGACTCCAAAATTCCATCAGCATGGAGTTTCTTCATGCACTTTACACCAATATGACCTAAGCGGCAGTGCCACAAGAAAGTGGTACTATCATTATCAACTCTACATCTTTTAGCATCAATGTTATGAACATGTGTATCATCACTATCGAGATTCAATAAATATGAATCCCTCACAATGGGTGCATGACCATAAAAGATATTACCCATATAAATAGAACAACCATTATTCTCTGATTTAAATGAGTAACTGCCTCGCATTAAACAAGATCCAGATATAATGTTCATGCTCAACACATGCACTAAATAACAATTATGCATGTTTATCACTAATCCCGATGGTAATCGAAGAGCGAGCGTGCCAACGGCGATCACATCAACCTTGGAACCATTTCCCACGCGCATCGTCACTTCGTCCTTCGCCAGCCTCCATCTATTCCGTAGTTCCTGTTTAGAGTTGCAAATGTGAGCAACCGCACCAGTATCAAATACCTAGGCACTACAACGAGAGCTGGTAAGGTACACATCAATAACATGTATATAATATATATCTTTGTTGGCCCCCTTCTTGTCGGCCAGATACTTTGGGAAATTCCACTTCCACTGGCCAGTTCCCTTGCAATAGAAGCACTTAGATTCTGGCTTGGGTCCAGCCTTGGGTTTCTTCACAGGAGGGGCAACTGGTTTGCTACTCTTCTTGAAGTTTCCCTTCTTTCCCTGCTCTTCTTGAAACTAGTGGTTTTATTTACCATCAACACTTGATGCTCCTGCTGGATGTCTACTTCTGTGACTTTCAGCATCGCGAACAGCTCGAAGACTGACCTAGTCATCACTTGCATGTTATAGTTCAACACAAAGCTCTTGTAGATAGGTGGCAGTGATTAAAGAACTCTGTTAGTGATCGCCTCAGGCGGGATCTCAACTCCCAACTCAGCCAGATGGTCATAATACCCAGACATTCTGAGTATGTGCTCACTGACAGATCTGTTCTCCTCCATTTTGTAGGTATAGAACTTATGGGAGGTCTCATGCCTCTCGATCCGGGCATTTTTCACAAAAATAAACTTCAACTCCTGGAACATCTCATATGCTCCACGACGTTCAAAACGCCTTTGAAGTCTCGGTTCTTAATCATACAACATGGTGCATTGAACTATTGATTAGTCATCAACATGCGACTGCCAGGCATTCATAATGTCTACAGACGCTGGAGGGGGTGGCGCACCAAGCGGTGCATCAAGGACATAAACCTTTTGGGTAGCCATGAGGATAATCCTCAGATTACAGGCCCAGTCCACAAAGTTACTTCCATCATCTTTCATCTTAGCTTTCTCTAGGAACGCATTGAAATTCAGGGGAGCTACTGCGTGAGCCATTGATCTACAGCATAATTTATAAAGACAACTTAGACTATTGTTCAAGATAATGAGTTCAATTAATCATATTACTTAAGAACTCCAACTAAAATCAACATTCCTCTGGTTGTCCGAGTGCAACATGATCCATATTCACCAACCCAAGTCCAATCACCACGTGAGATGAGGTAGTTTCAATGGTGAACGTCTCCATGTTGATCATATCTACTATATGACTCATGTCGACCTTTCGGTCTCTTGTGTTCTGAGGCCATGTCTGTACATGCTACGCTCATCAAGTTTAACCCAAGTGTTCCGCATGTGCAAAACTGGCTTGCACCCGTTTTATGTGAATGTAGAGTCTATCACACCCGATCATCACGTGGTGCTTCAAAACGACGAACTTTCGCAACGGTGCACACTTGGGGAGAACACAATTTTATCTTGAAATTTTAGTGAGGGGTCACCTTATAATGCTACCATCGTCCTAAGCAAAATAAGATGCATAAAAGGATTAACATCATATGCAAATCATAAGTGACATGATATGGCCATCATCTTGTGCTTTTGATATCCATCTTCAAAGCACCGGCATGATCTCCATCGTCACCGGCATGACACCATGATCTCCATCGTCATGATCTCCATCATTGTGTCTCCATCGGGGTTGTCACGCCAACCATACTTCTACTACTATTGCTATCGTTTAGCGATAAAGTAGAGCATTACATAGCACATAATGATTGATATGCGGGTCATACAATAATTAAAGACAACCCTATGGCTCCTGTCGGTTGCCGTGTTCATTGACATGCAAGTCGTGATAAACTATACAAAACATGATCATATCATACATCAAATATATCTCATCGTGTCTTTGGCCATATCATATCACAACATACCCTGCAGAAACAAGTTAGAAGTCCTCTAATTGTTGTTGCATGTTTTACGTGGCTGCTTTGGGTATCCAACAAGAACGATTCTTACCTACGCAAAGCCACAACAGTGATATGAAAGTTTCTATTCAACCTTCTACAAGGACCACCTTTGTCGAATCCGATTCAACTACGATGGAAGAGACAGACACCTGCCAGACACCTTTATGCAACAAGTTGCATGCCAGTCGATGGAATTGGTCTCATGTACGTGGACATGTGAAGTTAGTCTGGGCCGCTTCATCCCACAATACCAATCAATCAAAATAAGATTGAGGAAGGAAGTAATCTGAATATCAATGCCCACAAACTCCTTTGTGTTCTACTCGTGATGTCATCTACGCATAGACCTAGCTCTGATACCACTGTTAAGGAACGTTGCATGGGAAAAAATCCTACGCTCATCATGATCAATCTAGGAGATAACCATCTATGAGAAAAGAGATTCGATTAAGGATGGCAATTTTACCCATGGATATCCGACCCGAATGGATAGGGTTTGGATATGCTTTTGTGCCCATAGGTGATGCCCAAACCCTACACGATTGCTCGTGGGTAGGGTATGGATATAATCTTTTACCCGTGGATATATCCAAACCCGACCCGATAGTATGCATTAATGGGCAAAACTCTGCTATCCCTACCCCACAGTCACATGTCCCACTGTAATTTTACACTTTGTTATGTAAAACATGCAAAAGAAATTGCACAATCCCCAACGTAACTTTTATTAGTTGACACTCAATCCCCAGTAACATACTCTAGCACTCCTTCCCTTACTTTTATCTCCTCGTTAAATGACTCATCATTCTCATATTTTAGCAAGATACAAAATGATATTAGGTTGTTACTGGACACTGATTTACCATAAGTTGATGTTCACAATAAGTGAAGCCTAGCTTGCCACGAGGTGAAAAATGGAAGATCTTATATTAACATTGTCTTATGTCTTATTTATATGTCTTGAGATGAGTCGATGGATATCCAGTGGGTATGAATATCCATCGGGTTTGGACATGGACACCGTTTTTCACCCGTGGATTTTTTCATGGGCGAGCAAAGACTGTCTTCATGGATATGGATATGGGTTTGATATTGTTCAACCCGATCCAAACCCGACCCATTTCCATCCTTAGATTGGATCTACATACCCTTGTAGATCGCTAAGCGGAAGCGTTAAGAAACGCGGTTGATGTAGTCGAACGTCTTCGCGATCCAATCACGATCCGTCCCGCGAACTCCCAATTCAAGTGTTAAACGGACGGCACATTCACCTCCTCGATCCAGCGAGTGATGGTGAAGTAGTAGGTCGAGTCCTCCGGAAGCACGACGACATGATGGCGGTGGAGAAATCTCAGCAGAGCTTCGCTAAGCTATTCAGAGAGAAGATGGACTATGAGGGAGAGGGAGGGCAGCGTCGTGGCATAGATGGGTGTGGCTGCCCTCTCTCCTATCCTCTATATATAGGGGGAAGGTGGAGGGAGGGGCGCCCTAGGGTTCCCCTAGGGGAGCTGGCGGCCACAATGGGCAACCCTAGATGGGTTTTGGGCGCCTCCCCCATAGGAGCCTTGGCTCCCAAGGCAAAGGGGGCAGCAGCCCTAGGGGAGCTCTCCGCCTCCTCGGGACATCATGCGACGGGGTGAGGGGCGCACAGCCCCTTAGTGGGCTGGTGAGCTCCCTCCCCTTGGCCCATGAGGCCCCCCAACACTTGTCGGGGCCCTTGAAACCCCTTTCGGTTCTCCTGGCCATAACCCGGTATCCCCGGAACACTTCCGGACTCCGTTCCCTTCGTCCTATATATCGATCTTCACCTCCATACCATACCGGAGTTCCTCGTCATGTCTGGGATCTCATCCTGGACTCCGAACAACCTTCAGTCACCACCATAACAACTCAACTATGCTTATATCGTCACCAAACGTTAAGTGTGTAGACTCTACGGGTTCGAGAACTATGCAGACATGACCGAGACACCTCTACGGTCAATAACCAATAGCAGGACCTGGATGTCCATATTGGTTCCTACATATTCTACGAAGATCTTTATAGGTCGAACCTCGATGTCAAGGATTCAGATAATCCCGTATGCAGTTCCCTTTGTCCATCGGTATGTTACTTGCCCGAGATTCGATCGTCGGTATCTCCATACTTAGTTCAATCTCGTTACCGGCAAGTCTATTTACTCGTTTCGTAATACATCATCTTGTAACTAACTCCTTAGTCACTTTTCTTGCAAGCTTATTGTGATGCTATATTACTGAGAGGGCCCAGAGATACCTCTCCGTCATACGGAGTGACAAATTCCAGTCTCAATCCATTCCAACCCAACAGACACCCTCGGAAATACCTGTAGAGTACCTTTATGATCACCCAGTTATGAAGTGACGTTTGATACACACAAGGCATTCCTCCGGTGTTAGGGAATTGCGTGATCTCATGGTCTTAGGAACAGATACTTGACATGAAGAAAGCAGTAGCAATAAACTAATACGATCAAATGATATGCTTACCGTTGGGTCTTGCCCATCACATCATTCTCCTAATAATGTGATCCCGTTATCAAATGACAACTCATGTCTATGGTTAGGAAACCTTAACCATCTTTGATCAACGAGCTAGTCTGGTAGAGGCTCACTAGGGACGCGTTGTTGTTTATGTATCCACACAGGTATCTGAGCTTCCGATCAATACAATTCTAGCATGGATAATAAACGATTATCATGAACAAGGAAATATAATAATAACCACTTTATTATTGCCTCTAGGGCATATTTCCAACACAGTCATCAATCCGCAATCTCCATGTTTCATTTTTTTCTCTATTTTTGTCTTTAGTAGTTGTTACTATCTCTATTTATCAGTCATCAGTTATGTTCTAGTCTTTAAACATGGGAATGGCATTATTTGCATACTTCTTCAGTCATGTTCCTCATGGGTAATTTAGTACTCATAGTATTTGATTAGTGTCTTTGTGTGTCTTAATTTCATGTCAAGTTTCAGTTACCAGTCTCTTAGTTATCTGCCATTCAGTCTTGTAGTTATGCTAAATAGCATCAGTTTTCTCTTTTTGTCTTGTAGTCTTCTCATAGTTTTTGGGATTCAGTCACTTTCGTTCATTTCGTTAGTGTCTCTTGTGTTTTGTGTTTTGAAAGTCTTTGTAGTCTCAGTTTTTAGTTTTTAGTCATTAGTACCCCTAAGGATGGTTTTGAGTTATTCTAAAGAT
>NC_041380.1:586357001-586365106 GCF_002162155.2 Triticum dicoccoides
TGCCGCCTGCCCCGCCGCCTAGCCCCGGTCGCCGGAGCTCCTCGCGAGGTAGCCCCGCGCCGCGCCACCCCTTCCCTTGGTCCGGTTTTTTTTTAAAAAATCCGTTCCGGTTTCTTTTTCGTTCGTTGTTTCGGTTTTTTTTTCCGAACCCTAGATCGGTTTTTCGTTTTTTTCGGTTTAGTTGTTTAGCGAGCGTTCGCCGGACCGTTCGTCTTAAAGAATGTGATCACCGGTTATTCCCGGTTAACGAACGTCCGTTCGTTTAACCGTTCGTCGTTTTCTTTTTCGTCGGATTTATTCCATGATTTTTTGATCGCGATTTCAGATCCGATCTTCGTTCTAGTTTATCTTCTCGCTCGTTTATCGGAATCAGGTGATTCAAGCGCCTGGATTTTCGTTTCGAAATCGCCGTTCCGACTAATCAACTTAAACAAGTTTTTGCTACTGTAAAATTTGACCTAGTTTCAACTTGCTAGAACCGAGTTGTTTTCTTCCGCCGTTTGTTTTCCGTTGCTTTGTTCGGTTCGTTTCGTTTTGCAACCGGAGTTCTTAAGTTGAACTTTCTGGTTCGATCTCTCGTTTGAGTTTTACCTGTGCATTAGATGAGTACTTATTGTATGCTTGTTGTTTGTCTGCGATAGATCACCCGGAGTGCGCCGCCTGTTACTTCGAATCTCTAGGTCTCGCGGATCATCAGCAAGGCAAGTAACACTTTGATCATACCTTTTCTACAACCCAGTTTTATTGCATTAGATCAATCTTCACACATTGCATGATTAGGATCTAATTAAATTGTGGGATGGGAAGTAGATGAGGTAGTACCTATCACCTGTATTATTATGAAACCTATGGGAGTTACTTCTACGTTTGCTTATTATGCCATGCTATGCTAGTAGACGTGGATTGGGTGAGTGATATCCATGACAGATGTGAGTTGTTAATTTTAATGGTTTATCTAAGGTGGCAACTTAAACACACATCTGGGTGGATTGAGGCACCTGGTTTCTATCAGGACTTGCCTGTTTTTCTTTTGGGACCGCCACCCAGGCTCAAAGGGATCATAAGATCTTTCATGCTAGAAACTTCCGTGTGCAGCCACAAGCCATTATGGGCTCTGGCATAGTTGATTAAGTAGTGCGAACTCTTACAGTGGTAGACTAGCATATGTAGGGGATGTAGGTGGTACGGTCTACCCGGTCGTAAGGTGCTAGCGCTTTTGAAAGACTGTGTCTCGGTCATCCGTTTCTCAAACACCATGTAGTGCGAGAAATCCAACGGAGGCGATCGAGTCTTGTGGGGAAAAGTGCGCAAACCTCTGCAGAGTGTAATAAACTAATCATGATTAGCCGTGTCCCCGGTTATGGACAACTTGAGTATCTAGTACTTGAATATCATGTGAATCTCATCATGTTACTTCTAATTAATGTTGTTGGGTTTAATTGTTCACTTAATTGGGATCAGAATGCTGTCAACCATTCTCGATGTTCAACTACCATGATAGTTAAATAAAATTTATTCCTTTGCAGTAGGGAAAAACTGGCTTTATGCAAAACTGTAACCATAGAGCTTTCCACCAGCCATACATGCATATAGTATAGCTCATTACTATTCATTACTCTCTATGTGTTACATTGCCAGCATATTCCATGTGCTGACCCGTTTTCGGGCTGCAACTTTCATGTTGCAGACTTTTCAGACGACGAGTAAGGTGCTTTTAGGTCATGGTCCTATACTCAGTGATGCCGTTGGAGTTGATGGACCCATTTATCTTCCAAGTCTTCCGCTGTTATCGATTTTAGATGGCCTTAAGCCATATTTATTGTAATAAGTTCTCTTTGAGACATCGATGTAATAAGTGTGTGATTGCTACTCTGCTATAAATCCTTCGAAGTACTGTGTGGTGTCAGCATTACTGATCCAGGGATGACACCGGAGCACAGAGACTTGATCCATTCGGGTCGGGTCGCTACAGAGATGGTATCAGAGCACACGCTGACTGTAGGACACGACCACTAAGTTAAAGCCATAGATCACTATTCTCTTCTCATTTTCTAACTCCTCATCTTTTCTACTCTTTTAGGATGTCGAACGCGAAGATCAAGTACACTCAACCAGATGAAGGCACACCTTTTGGATTTCACTTGAAGGAAGTCACCAAGTACCTGAACATTGGACTACCAAGCTTCACGAGGACCTTCAACGCCACTCTGCCTGAAGAGGAGCGCTGGAAGATTCAAGCTCATGTTCCGGGAAGGACATTCGCGCCAATCACGGAGCCCATAGATAGTGTTTTCAGTGCACCAACCTGGAGTCTGGGAAAGAGCATGGCAGCTCATATCACCATGGGATGCATTGGAGAAGTTTATCAAGAAGACCTCAAGGACACTATCTACCAGATTTGCGAACGCCGAGATGAACAATGGGAGATAGCCAGCACCAAGAAGGATAGATCCATTGCAGCTTTCATCCAGGATTTAAACCAACACATTCGACGCCACGAGAACCAGATGTGCAATGATATGATAGAGTTGAAGAATGCGAAGGCAAGGATCATCGAGCTAGAAGGAGAACTGAAGTCTACACGCAAGGACTACATGGACGAGATCGTAGCTCTAGCAAGGCACAATGGCGATCTTAAGCAGGAGATTGAAGAACTCAAGGAGAAGTTAGCATCCAGGAAGGAAGACATGTACGTCGCATGTCCAGACAACTACATCATCATCGACAACACCGATTCGGATCCAAGTGAACCCGACTTTGAAGACAAAGCTGGAGCAGATATCATGGAGTCTTCCACCGATTCAAATTTCTAGATAACCACCAAATATTAGTAGTATTTCCCCCATGTAAACATTATAGTTCGAGCACTTTTGCGTTAGTCCTAGACCGTTTGTAAGCCCTTGTTTGACTTGAGTGAAGTGATTTTGTGTGCATTTGCTCATGTGCATTGGGGTAGTGTTTTCTCTTTAGACCTCACTCTATTCTTAATTCGCATCTTTTCTAAAACCTCAGATGCCTCCGAGACGTGACAATGGATTTCCACCGGAGCTCACTCAGTTGATCCAGCAACAGAATCAATTGATGCAGATGTCAGTCCAGAACCAGCAGAACAACAACAACAACAACAACCCACCACCACCACCACCACCTGTTGACCACTTAGCCCGTTTCCTTAGGCTGAATCCACCGGTGTTTTCCAGTAGCACCGAGCCAATAGTAGCAGACGATTGGCTCCGCAAGATAGGAAGGGAGTTGACCACTGCAGGATGCACAGATGGTGAGAAAGTGAAGTTTGCCGCACATCAGCTTGATGGACCCGCGGCAGCATGGTGGGAGAATTTCACAGCCACTTACCCAGTTGACACTGTCACATGGGATCAGTTTCAGCAAGCTTTCCGCACTGCCCATGTTTCAGCAGGAGCTATGGCCATAAAGAAGCATGAGTTTCACAACTTACGCCAAGGAGGAAGGACAGTTGGCCAGTACGTTGACGACTTCAGCAAGTTAGCACGTTATGCCCCAGATGACGTTGCTATGGATGCAGCTAAGCACGAGAAGTTTCTGGAAGGACTGAATGATGATCTAAGCATGCAGTTGATGGTAGCAAGTTTCAACAACTACCATGAGTTGGTAGATCGCGCCATCATGATTGAAGGAAAGCAACAGCAGATTGAGAACCGCAAGAGAAAGTATGGACAGGGGAAGTATAACTCTGGAGCCCAGCAGAAGCCCCGTTTTACCCCTAAACCGGGATTTCAGTTTCAGCATACCCATGGAGGAGGTAGTTCACACAACCATAATGGCCACAAGAATGGTAATGGGAATGGAGGAAGCAACGGCCAGAACCGTACCGCCCCATCAACCCCAGCCAAGAGAGATCTGAGTCAAGTCACCTGTTTCAAGTGTTCGAAGATCGGACATTATGCCAATGAATGTCCTGAAGGCCAGAATGGAAATGGCAACGGAAGCTCTGGGAAGAAGCCGAACCCTTTCAATAGGGGACAGGTGAACCACGTTAATGTGGAGGAGGTTGAAGATCAGCCTGATGCAGTAATTGGTAAGTTTTTGGTTAAGTCATTTACCGCACTCGTTCTTTTTGATACTGGTGCATCGCATTCATACATATCAAGGGGATTTGTGGATAAATATAACCTGCCCAACCAAGCCCTTAGGTCACCCATGTTAGTAAGCTCACCAGGAGCGGAGTTTATGGCTAGACGATGGTGTGATCGGTTGCCATTAAGGATTGGTAACTATGTGTTTCCCTCGGACCTAATAGTATTGGAATCTCAAGGATTGGATATGATATTAGGCATGGATTGGTTATCAATGTATGAAGGGAACATTGAATGCGCTAGTAAGTCAATTTTGCTTACCACGCCAGAAGGAAGAAGGATCAAGTATGTATCCCGGCATGTGCCAAACAGGACACGAGTAAATTGCCTAACAGGAGTTGTGCAGGAGGAAGTACCAGTGGTGAAAGATTACCCTGATGTATTTCCTGAGGAATTGCCAGGAATGCCACCGGATAGAGACATTGAGTTCTTAATTGAGCTTTTGCCAGGCACTGGGCCAATATCAAAGAGACCATATAGGATGCCAGCAAAGGATTTGGTGGAAATTAAGAATCAGATTAAGGAGTTATTGGATAAAGGTTACATTCGCCCAAGTTCTTTGCCTTGGGGATCACCCGTACTTCTAGTGGATAAGAAGGATGGATCATTAAGGATGGTTGTTGATTACCGTGGATTAAATGAAGTAACCATCAAGAGCAAGTACCCACTGCCAATGATCAATGATCTGCTTGATCGATTGCAAGGAGCTAAAGTGTTTTCCAAGATCGATTTGCGATCAGGGTACCACCAGTTGAAAATTCGAGAGCAAGACATACCTAAGACAGCATTCACCACAAGATATGGACTGTATGAGTATACCGTTATGTCATTTGGATTGACTAACGCACCTGCCTATTTTATGGACCTGATGAACAAAGTATTTATGGAGTTTTTGGATAAGTTCGTCGTAGTGTTCATTGATGACATTCTGATTTATTCAAAGAATGAAGAGGAGCATAAGGAACATTTGCGTTTGGTTTTGGAGAAACTAAGGGAACATCAATTATATGCCAAGTTCAGCAAATGTGAGTTTTGGTTGAAGGAAGTTGGATTTCTTGGACATGTTATATCCTGAGAAGGGATAGCAGTTGACCCCACAAAGGTTGAGACCGTAACCGAATGGGAAGCACCAACGACAGTTGGAGAGATCCGGAGTTTTCTTGGACTCACAGGATACTACCGGAGATTCATTGAGAACTTTTCAAAGATTGCAAAACCTATGACTGAATTATTGAAGAAGGATGCTAAGTTCAAATGGACTGAGGAGTGTGAGGCTAGTTTCCAGGAGTTGAAGAAACGTTTGGTTACCTCACCAGTATTGATTTTGCCAGATCAGACCAAGGATTATGTGTGTATTGCAACGCTTCACGTCGAGGACTTGGAGCAGTGCTTATGCAGGAAGGTAGAGTTGTTTCGTATGCTTCACGACAACTGAAACCTCACGAATTGAATTATGCCACGCATGATTTGGAGTTAGCAGCCGTAGTGCATGCATTGAAGACATGGAGACATTTCCTCATTGGAAATCATTGTGAGGTGTACACGGATCACAAGAGTTTGAAGTACATTTTCACTCAGAAGGAGTTGAATCTCAGGCAAAGGAGATGGTTGGAGCTCATCAAGGATTATGATATGAGATTGCATTACCATCCCGGAAAAGCTAATGTAGTAGCTGACGCATTGAGCCGTAAGAGCCATGTCAATACACTAATGACGAGAGAAGTACCAAAGGAGTTAGCAGAAAATCTTCGTGAGCTATGTTTGGAAATAGTTCCAAGAGGCTATGTAGCAGCATTGGAGATTCAGTCAACGTTGATGGATAAAATTAGAGAGGCTTAGAAATCTGGCAAGGAGATTGCTTCTATAAAAGAGAAAATGAGCGAAGGAAAAGCAAAGGGATTTCGTGAGGATGAGCACGATACCCTATGGTTTGAGGACCGTGTTTATGTGCCAACTGACCCGGAGATCAGGAAGTTGATTCTGCAAGAGGCACATGATTCACCCTATTCGATTCACCTAGGAAATACCAAGATGTATTTGGATTTGAAGGAAACATTCTGGTGGACCGGAATGAAGAAGGATATTGCAGCATATGTAGCAGTTTGTGATGTGTGTCATAGAGTAAAGGTAGAACATCAGAAGCCAGCCGGATTGTTACAACCATTGCCAATACCCGAATGGAAGTGGGATAAGATAGGCATGGATTTTATCACAGGACTACCCAGGACGAAGGCAGGCTATGACTCGATATGGGTAGTAGTTGATCGTTTGACGAAGGTAGCACATTTCATTCCAGTTAAGACCACTTACACCAGTGCTAAGTTGGCAAAGATATACATGACTAGGATCATTTGTTTGCATGGAGTTCCGAGGAGTATCGTATCAGATAGAGGAACCCAATTTACCTCAAAGTTTTGGAATCAGTTGCATGAGACTTTGGGTACGAGACTAGAGTTCAGCACAACTTTTCACCCACAGACGGATGGATAGACTGAGAGAGTCAATCAGATTTTGGAAGATAGGCTGAGAGCTTGTGCACTAGATTATGGATCTAGTTGGGACGATAACTTGCCGCATGCGGAGTTTTCTTATAACAACAGTTACCAAACCAGTTTGAAGATGGCACCTTTCGAAGCTTTATACGAAAGGAGGTGCAGGACACCGTTGTCATGGGACGAAGTTGGAGACCATCAGTTCTTTGGACCAGATTTGATTAAGGAGTCCGAACGGAAAGTTAAGTTGATTTGCGATAGGCTCAAGGTAGCCCAGTCCAGGCAGAAGAGCTACGCAGATTCTAAACGCAAGGAGACAGTTTACGAAACCGGAGACAGAGTGTATCTTTGAGTATCCCCGCTTCGAGGAGTTAAGCACTTTGGAGTTAAGGGAAAATTAGCACCGCGTTTCGTTGGACCGTATAAGATCTTGCAACATATGGGAGAAGTCGCTTATAAGTTGGAATTACCAGAGGGACTGCCAGGAGTTCATGATGTATTCCATGTTTCTCAGCTGAAGAAATGTCACGCCGAGATGGCGGAGGTACCGCTAAGAGATACAGTGCCACTTGAAGCAATTCAGTTGCAGGATGACTTAACGTATGAGGAGAAACCAGTCAAGATTCTCGATTATGCCAGCAGAGTTACCCGCAGCAAGGTTATCAAGTTTTGCAAAGTTCAGTGGAACCACCACTCAGAGGATGAAGCCACCTGGGAGAGAGAAGAAGATTTGCTCAAGGACCACCCTCACCTATTTTCTAGCCAACCCGAATCTCGAGGGCGAGATTCATCTTAAGGGGGGTAGGTTTGTAACATCCCAAATTTTCAATTTGGAATGTTATACTTTAGATCATCATGCATATCATATTTTCTTGCATTTTGGTCGATCCTAGAAATTTCACGCAACTCAAGGACCCTCGGAGAGAGTTGGAGATTTCGTTATTTTCATATTTGAGTTTTCTCAAATTTTGAAAAGAGGATCATTTGATTTATTTATTTCATCTTCAATTATTTTTCCAATACCAAAAATATGAGAGAGGGAATAATATGACTTTCCCAAATTTAGGAAAAATGAAGATTTAATAAATAAATCAAATTTTGGTTTTTCCGGAGTTTTATTTGCATTTTATTTGGATTAGGGAAAAATGCGCGTTTTCAAAAATTTGCATCTAGGCCAGGAGAAAAGTTCATTTTGTTCGACTCATTTTTAGGAGTCGGGGAAAATTTACTTTAGATTTGTTGGAGTTCGTTTAGATTTTCTTTTCTTTGTTTTTCTGCGCATGTAACTATTTAAAAAACTCACAGCGCCCGCCTGGGCCAAGGCCCAGCCGGCCCGGCCGGCCTTCTCCTCGCGCGTGCCCGCGCAGCCGCCAGCCCCGCCGCCGCCGAGTCCTACTCGGACTCCGCCGCCGCCTCTTGCTTGCCCCCTTCCCCAAGCAAGCCCCCTCCCCCCCTTTAAATAGCTACCCCCCCCCTCTCCTCCCCACCAGCCCGCGCC
>NC_041380.1:586365741-586389236 GCF_002162155.2 Triticum dicoccoides
CCGCCTGCCGCCGCCGCCCCGCGTCAGCGCCGCCGCCTAGCCCCGGTCGCCGGAGCTCCTCGCGAGGTAGCCCCGCGCCGCGCCACCCCTTCCCTTGGTCCGGTTTTTTTTAAAAAAAACCGTTTCGGTTTCTTTTTCGTTCGTTGTTTCGGTTTTTTTCGAACCCTAGATCGGTTTTTCGGTTTTTTCGGTTTAGTTGTTTAGCGAGCGTTCGCCGGACCGTTCGTCTTAACGAATGTGATCACCGGTTATTCCCGGTTAACGAACGTCCATTCGTTTAACCGTTCGTCGTTTTCTTTTTCATCGGATTTATTCCGCGATTTTCTGATCGCGATTTCAGATCCGATCTTCGTTCTAGTTTATCTTTTCGCTCGTTTATCGGAATCAGGTGATTCAAATGCCTGGAGTTTCGTTTCGAAACCGCCGTTCCGACTAATCAACTTAAACAAGTTTTTTCTACTGTAAAATTTGACCTAGTTTCAACTTGCTAGAACCGAGTTGTTTTCTTCCGCCGTTTGTTTTCCGTTGCTTTGTTCGGTTCGTTTCTTTTTGCAACCGAAGTTCTTAAGTTGAACTTTCTGGTTTGATCTCTCATTTGGGTTTTACCTGTGCATTAGATGAGTACTTATTGTATGCTTGTTGTTTGTCTGCGATAGATCATCCGGAGTGCGCCGCCTGTTACTTCGAATCTCTAGGTCTCGCGGATCATCAGCAAGGCAAGTAACACTTTGATCATACCTTTTCTACAACCCAGTTTTATTGCATTAAATCAATCTTCACACATTGCATGATTAGAATCTAATTAAATTGTGGGATGGGAAGTAGATGAGGTAGTACCTATCACCTGTATTATTATGAAACCTTTGGGAGTTACTTCTACGTTTGCTTATTATGCCATGCTATGCTAGTAGACGTGGATTGGGTGAGTGATATCCATGACAGATGTGAGTTGTTAATTTTAATGGTTTATCTAAGGTGGCAACTTAAACACACATCTGGGTGGATTGAGGCACCTGGTTTCTATCAGGACTTGCCTGTTTTTCTTTTGGGACCGCCACCCAGGCTCAAAGGGATCATAAGATCTTTCATGCTAGAAACTTCCGTGTGCAGCCACAAGCCATTATGGGCTCTGGCATAGTTGATTAAGTAGTGCGAACTCTTACAGTGGTAGATTAGCAGATGTAGGGGATGTAGGTGGTACGGTCTACCCGGTCGTAAGGTGCTAGCGCTTCTGAAAGACTGTGTCTCGGTCATCCGTTTCTCAAACACCATGTAGTGCGAGAAATCCAACGGAGGCGATCGAGTCTTGTGGGGAAAAGTGCGCAAACCTCTGCAGAGTGTAATAAACTAATCATGATTAGCCGTGTCCCCGGTTATGGACAACTTGAGTATCTAGTACTTGAATATCATGTGAATCTCATCATGTTACTTCTAATTAATGTTGTTGGGTTTAATTGTTCACTTAATTGGGATCGGAATGCTGTCAACCATTCTCGATGTTCAACTACCATGATAGTTAAATAAAATTTATTCCTTTGTAGTAGGGAAAAACTGGCTTTACACAAAACTGTAACCATAGAGCTTTCCACCAGCCATACATGCATATAGTATAGCTCATTACTATTCATTACTCTCTATGTGTTACATTGCCAGCATATTCCATGTGCTGACCCGTTTTCGGGCTGCAACTTTCATGTTGCAGACTTTTCAGACGACGAGTAAGGTGCTTTTAGGTCGTGGTCCTATACTCAGTGATGCCGTTGGAGTTGATGGACCCATTTATCTTCCAAGTCTTCCGCTGTTATCGATTTTAGATGGCCTTAAGCCATATTTATTGTAATAAGTTCTCTTTGAGACATCGATGTAATAAGTGTGTGATTGCTACTCTGCTATAAATCCTTCGAAGTACTGTGTGGTGTCAGCATTACTGATCCAGGGATGACACCGGAGCACAGAGACTTGATCCATTCGGGTCGGGTCGCTACAATGAACCTTTATTATGCAGCTCGTCGCTTTTATTACTTCCACATCACAAGATCGTATAAAGCATATTTCTCCCACACCAATCAATCATACATATTTAGAGCAATTTTTATTGCTTTGCACCAATGACAACTTACTTGAAGGATCTTACTCAATCCATAGGTAGATATGGTGGATTCTCATGGCAAAACTGGTTTAAGGGTATTTGGAAGCACAAGTAGTATTTCTACTTGGTGCTGAGAATTTGGCTAGTACGAGGGGGAAAGGCAAGCTCAACAAGTTAGAGGATCCATGACAACATACTTTATCTCAGATATAAGAAAGACATAACTCATTACGTTGTCTTCCTTGTCCAACATCAACTCTTTAGCATGTCATATTTTAATGAGTGCTCCCAATCATAAAAGATGTCAATGATAATATATCTATATGTGAAAACATCTCTTTCCTTATTACTTCCTATTAATTGCAACAATGACCAAATCTATGTTTGCCAACTCCCAACAACTTTTAATCATCATACTCTTCCTATGTGAAGTCATTACTCTTAATAAGATCAATATGAACTTTTTTTCTTTTTTTTCTTTTCTCTTTTCTTTTATTCACCCAAGATCATGGCAAAATAATAAAGCCCTTGACTCAACACTAATCTTTATTATATAACTCACAGACTCGATTACATAGAGAGATCATAAAGCAAAACTCAAAACTAGATCATGCCATAAACTTTATTCTACTGGATCAAGATACTACTGATAGGATCGAACTAAGAAAAACGGTAAAGATAGGAGTTGTGATTGTGATACGATACCGGGGCACCTCCCCCAAGCTTGGAAGTTGCCAAGGGGAGTGCCCATACCCATGTGATTATGTCTCCTTCTTTGTTGTTGATGTAATATTCTTGGCAATTATTCCTCTCAGGATACGGTTCTCCTCCTCAAGCTCATTGAATTGCTGCTTGAGGTCCATTATTTCCTTACGAAGCTTTCCTGTGACAGCTAAAGCTCCTTGCACCCAAGGGTGTTGCATAGCTGCGGGAGAACAAGTGACACTCCTCTTCATATTTTCATAAGTAAGAAATCTAACATTAGAAGGGATAACCGAGTTTGGAACAGCTGAGCTCTGTAGTTCCCCCATCGTGAACCCAGCTCGGAGGCGAGAGGTGACTTCTTGATCCTCCATAGCATCTACTCTCATCAAGTCAGCCTCCATCTCATCCTCCGTTGCTCGTCCAAAGTGGTCAGCGTCGCTGTTTGCCCTTGGTTCCGATGCCGGATTAGATACCCAGCTCTCCCCGATTGACTCTTGAGAAGACATCTTGCTCTAATCTGCAGCAGCAACAGCTCGAAAACAAAAACAGAGGAAATTTGCGTGATACGGGAGTCAAAACCTTCGGAAGAATATATAATGAATTTTTACCGACCAAAATACGTAACATGCAAGAAAACGGAGTCCGGAGGGCACACGAGGTGCTCACGAGGTAGGGGGCACGCCCAGGGGGGTAGGGCGCGCCCACCACCCTCGTGGGGCCCTCGTGTCCTTCCCGGACTGCTACTTATTTTTCTATTTTCTAAATATTCCAAAATGGAGAAATATTGCCTTAAAAATTGTTTTGGAGTCGGTTTACTTACTGTACCACATACCTATTCCTTTTCGGAGTCTGAAACGTTCCGGAAAGTGTCTCTTATGTATTCCTCCGGGGTTACGGTTTTAATAATATTGGTTTCAACATTTATGGGATTACCTGAGATATAATGTTTGATTCTTTGACCGTTTACCACCTTCAGATTTGTGCCTTCGAAGTTGTTGATTTTTATGGCACCGGAACGATAGACCTCCTCGATAACATAGGGGCCTTCCCATTTAGGGAGAAGTTTTCCTGCAAAAAATCTTAAACGAGAGTTGTATAGCAATACATAATCACCTACATTAAACTCACGCTTTTGTATCCTTTTGTCATGCCATCTTTTAACTTTTTCTTTAAACAACTTGGCATTTTCATACGCTTGGGTACTCCATTCATCAAGTGAGCTAATATCAAATAACCTCTTCTCGCCAGCAAGTTTAAAATCATAGTTAAGCTCTTTAATAGCCCAATATGCCTTATGTTCTAGTTCGAGAGGTAAGTGACATGCTTCTCCATAAACCATTTTATACGGAGACATACCCATAGGATTTTTGTATGCAGTTCTATAGGCCCATAATGCATCATCAAGTTTTTTTGGACCAATTCTTTCTAGACCTATTAACAGTCTTTTGCAAAATTAATTTGAGCTCTATATTGCTCAACTCTACTTGACCACTAGACTGTGGGTGATAAGGAGATGCAATTCTATGATTAACATCATATTTAGCAAGCATTTTACGGAAAGCACCATGAATAAAGTGTGAACCACCATCAGTCATTAAATATCTAGGGACTCCAAACCTCGGGAAAATAACTTCTTTAAGCATTTTAATAGAAGTGTTATGATCAGCACTACTAGTTGGAATAGCTTCTACCCACTTAGTAACGTAATCAACAACAACTAAAATATGTGTATATCCATTAGAGGCAGGAAATGGTCCCATATAATCAAAGCCCGAGACATCAAACGGTTCAATAACAAGAGAATAATTCATAGGCATTTCTTGACGTCTACTAATATTACCAATTCTTTGACATTCATCACAAGACAAGACAAACTTACTGGCATCCTTGAAGAGAGTAGGCCAATAAAAACCAGATTGCAATACCTTATGTGCAATTCTATCTCCAGCGTGATGTCCTCCATAAGACTCGGAATGACACTTGCGTAGGATTTGTTCCTGTTCATGCTCAGGTACACAATGTCTAATAACACCATCTACTCCTTCTTTATAAAGACGTGGGTCATCCCAAAAGTAATGTCTCAAATCATAGAAAAACTTTTTCTTTTGTTGGTATGTGAAGCTAGGTGGTATAAACTTAGCAACAATATAATTAGCATAATCAGCATACCATGGAGTGCTACGAGAAGTACTTATAACATTTAATTGTTCATCAGGAAAGCTATCATTAATAGGTAGTGGGTCATCAAGAATATTTTCTAACCTAGACAAGTTGTCTGCAACGGGGTTCTCAGCTCCATTTCTATCAATAATATGCAAATCAAATTCTTGTAGCAAGAGAACCCATCTAATAAGTCTAGGTTTAGCATCTTTCTTTTCCATAAGATATTTAATAGCAACATGATCAGTTTGAATAGTTACTTTAGAATCAACAATATAAGATCTTAACTTATCACAAGCAAATATAACTGCTAAAAGCTCTTTTTCAGTAGTAGCATAATTTCTTTGAGCATTGTCTAGAGTCTTACTAGCATAATGAATAACATTTAATTTCTTATCAACTCTTTGCCCTAGAACAACATCTACAGCATAATCACTAGCATCACACATAATTTCAAAGGGTAAATTCCAATCAGGTGGCTGAACAACAGGTGCAGAGACTAATGCTTTCTTAAGTATTTCAAATGCTTCTACACAATCATCATCAAAGACAAATGGTACATCTTTTTGCAATAAATTAGTTAGAGGCCGAGAAATTTTTGAGAAGTCCTTGATGAACCTCCTGTAAAATCCGGCATGACCAAGGAAACTTCTTATACCTTTGATGTCCTTGGGGCATGGCATCTTTTCAATAGCATCAACCTTGGCTTTATCAACTTCAATACCTCTTTCAGAAACTTTGTGCCCCAAGACAATACCTTCATTAACCATAAAGTGGCACTTTTCCCAATTCAAGACAAGATTAGTTTCTTCACATCTCTGCAAAACTCGATCAAGATTACTCAAGCAATCATCAAAAGAGGAACCATAGACGGAAAAGTCGTCCATGAAAACCTCACAAATCTTTTAACAAAAGTCAGAGAATATAGCCATAATGCATCTTTGAAAGGTAGCAGGTGCATTACATAAACCAAAAGGCATACGTCTATAAGCAAAAGTACCAAAAGGGCATGTAAAAGTAGTCTTTGATTGATCTCTAGCCGACACAGCTATTTGAGAGAAACCGGAATAACCATCTAGAAAGCAATAGTGTGCATGTTTGCATAATCTTTCTACCATTTGATCAATAAAAGGTAAGGGGTAATGATCTTTCTTAGTAGCTTTATTTAATTTGTGGAAATCAATTACCATCCTATAACCTGTGATAATTCTTTGTGGAATCAATTCGTCTTTATCATTAGGGACAACAGTAATACCTCCCTTCTTAGGGACACAATGGACAGGACTTACCCACTCACTATCAGCAACGGGATAGATTATACCTACCTCTAGAATCTTTAGTATTTCTTTTCTTACCACTTCTTTCATTTTAGGATTCAGACGTCGTTGAGGATCACGAACTGGTTTGGCATCTGCTTCGAAATTTATTTTATGTTGACATAGAGTGGGACTAATGCCCTTAAAATCATCAAGAGTATATCCAATAGCAGCAAGGTGCTTCTTCAGAGTTTTCACTAATCTTTCTTCTTCATGCTCTGAAAGGTTAGCACTAATAATAATAGGATATATCTTCTTTTCATCAAGATAAGCATATTTAAGATTATCAGGCAAAGGTTTATGCTCAAACACGGGATCACCCTTGGGTGGAGGAGGATCCCCTAAGATTTCAACAGGCAAGTTGTGATGCAGAATAGGTTCTTGTTTAAAGAATACTTCATCTATTTCCCTTCTTTCATTCATGAACATATCATTTTCATGGTCTAGCAAATAGTGTTCTAAAGGATCACTAGGAGGTACGGCAATAGAAGCAAGACCAATAATTTCATCCTTACTAGGTAATTCTTCCTCACGATGTTGTTTACTAAATTTAGAGAAATTAAACTCATGAACCATATCATCCAAGCCAACAGTAACAACATTCTTTTTGCAATCTATGGTAGCATTAACAGTACTTAAGAAGGGTCTACCAAATATAATGGGACAAAAGCTATCTTGTGGGGAAGTAAGAACAAGAAAATCAGCAGGATATTTAGTTTTCCCACACAAGACTTCAACATCTCTAACAATTCCAATTGGTGAAATAGTATCTCTATTGGCAAGTTTAATAGTAACATCAATATCTTCTAACTCAACAGGTGCAACACTAGCACTAGCACCCATATCACATAAGCCATGATAACAATGATCTCCTATTTTAACAGAAATAATAGGAACACCTACCACAGGTCTATGTTTATCTTTAGCACAAGGTTTAGCAATTCTAGCAGTTTCACCTTCGAACTGAATAACATGCCCATCAATATTATCAGACAAGAGATCTTTAACAATAGAAATATTAGGTTCTACTTTAACTTGTTCAGGAGGTTTATAAGTTCTAATATTGCTTTTACGAACAATAGTTGAAGCTTTAGCATGATCCTTTATTCTAACAGGGAAAGGTGGTTTCTCAATATAAGAAGTAGGAACAACATGATCATTATAAGTGACAGTATTTTCTTCAACTTTAATAGGTGCAGCTACTTTTACTTCTATGGGAGGATGATATTTGAACCACTTCTCCTTAGGGAGATCAACATAAGTAGCAAAAGATTCACAGAAAGAAGCTACTATCTCAGAGTCAAGTCCATATTTAGTGCTAAACTTACAGAAAATATCGGTATCCATAAAATATTTAACACAATCAAACTTAGGTGTCATACCTGACTCCTTAACTTCGTTGAGGTCCCAGTCTTCAGAGTTGCGTTTAATTCTATCCAATAAATTCCATCTGAATTCAATAGTCTTCATCATAAAAGAGCTAGCACAAGAAGTATCGAGCATGGTGTGATTGTTTTCAGAAAGCCGAGCATAAAAACTTTGCATAATTATTTCTCTTGAGAGATCATGATTGGGGCATGAATATAACATTGATTTAAGCCTCCCCCAAGCTTGAGCGATGCTTTCTCCTTCACGAGGCCAGAAATTATATATATAATTGCGATCACGATGAACAAGATGCATAGGGTAATACTTTTGATGAAATTCCAGCTTCAATCTTTTATAGTCCCATGATCTCATATCATCACATAGCCTATACCATATCAATGCGTCTCCCTTCAAAGATAAAGGGAAGACCTTCTTCTTAGCAACATCATCGGGTATACCTGCAAGCTTAAATAATCCACAAACTTCATCCACATATATTAAGTGCTCATCAGGATGCTTTGTTCCATCTCCTGTAAAAGGATTAGCTAGCAGTTTTTCTATCATACCCAAAGGATACTCATAAGGAATTTCATTTTCAATAGGTTCAGTAGGTTGAGGAGCAACTCTTTCCTCTACTGGACGGGGTGAAGATACCCCGAACAAGCCCCTCAGAGAATTACTTTCCATAGTAACAAGTGACAGTAAATTTCAGAACACTATATAAATTTTTCCTTACCAAATTCCACCTACCAAAGGCGCTACACCCCCCGGCAACGGTGCCAGAAAAGAGTCTTGATGACCCACAAGTATAGGGGATCTATCATAGTCCTTTCGATAAGTAAGAGTGTCGAACCCAACGAGGAGCAGAAGGAAATGATAAGCGGTTTTCAGCAAGGTATTCTCTGCAAGTACTGAAATAAGTGGTAACAGATAGTTTTGTGATAAGATAGATTGTAACGAGCAACAAGTATCAAAAGTAAATAAAGTGCAGCAAGGTGGCCCAATCCTTTTGTAGCAAAGGACAAGCCGGAACAAACTCTTATAATAGGAAAAGCGCTCCCGAGGACACATGGGAATATCGTCAAGCTAGTTTTCATCACGTTCATATGATTCGCGTTCGATACTTTGATAATTTGATATGTGGGTGGACCGGTGCTTGGGTGCTGCTCTTACTTGAACAAGCATCCCACTTATGATTAACCTCTATTGCAAGCATCCGCAACTACAACAAAAGTATTAAGGTAAACCTAACCATAGCATGAAACATATGGATCCAGATCAGCCCCTTACGAAGCAACGCATAAACTAGGGTTTAAGCTTCTGTCACTCTAGCAACCCATCATCTACTTATTACTTCCCAATGCCTTCCTCTAGGCCCAAGTAATGGTGAAGCGTTATGTAGTTGACGTTCACATAACACCACTAGAGGCTAGACAACATACATCTTATCAAAATATCAAATGAATACCAAATTCACATGACTACTCATAGCAAGACTTCTCCCTTGTCCTCAGGAACAAACGTAATTACTCACAAAGCATATTCATGTTCATAATCAGAGGGGTAATAATATGCATATAGGATCTGAACATATGATCTTCCACCAAATAAACCAACTAGCATCAATTACAAGGAGTAATCAACACTACTAGCAACCTACTAGCACCAATCCCGGACTTTGAGACAAGAATTGGATACAAGAGATGAACTAGGGTTTTGAGATGAGATGATGCTGGTGAAGATGTTGATGGAGATTGCCCTCTCCCGATGAGAGGAGCGTTAGTGTTGACGATGGTGATGATTTCCCCCTCTCGGAGGGAAGTTTCCCCGGCAGAACAGCTCTGCCGGAGCTCTAGATTGGATCCGCCAAGGTTCCGCCTCGTGGTGGCGGAGTCTTGTCCCAAAAAGTTTCTCTCTATTTTTTTCTCATCGAAGGACCTCATATAGGAGAAGATGGGCGTTGGAGAGCCACCAGGGGGGCCCACGAGGTAGGGGGCGCACCCTAGGGGGGGCGCCCCCCACCCTCGTGAGCAGGGTGTGGGCCCCCTGGCCTTCATCTTTGGCGTGGATTTTTCTTTATTTATGTTAAGACGTTCCGTGGAGTTTCAGGACTTTTGGAGTTGCGCAGAATAGGTCTCTAATATTTGCTCCTTTTCCAGACCAGAATTCCAGCTGCCGGCATTCTCCCTCCTTATGTAAACCTTGTAAAATAAGAGAGAATAGCCATAAGTATTGTGACATAAAGTGAACCATAATGCGATAAATATCGATATAAAAGCATGATGCAGAATGGACGTATCAAAGCTTGAGAGATTTTCATGACTTTCTTCCAATTTCCCATAATTGCTATATAGCAACTCAAGTTGAGCCCGTAGCTCAACATTCTCCTTCAAAATGGATGCTTCACAAGTAGTAGAGTTAGTAGCACAAGCATCATCAATAATAGCAAGATGAGAAGGCAACTTGGCAAGCTCTTTTGAATATGAAGCTTTAAGTTGTGCATGAGACTCGGTGAGTTTGATGAGCTCACTCTTAATGACCCTTGAGCCATTTTTGAGGTGCCCAAAGTCCTCAAGGAGTTTAGCATGCGCAACTTCAAGCTTGTCATTTTTAGTTTCAAAATCATTGGCCACCTCAAGGGCTCTATCATGAGATTCCTTCACTCTAGATAGTTCTAGAGCAAAAGTCTCCTCAAGAGATTTCTTGGTGGTTTGTTCAATTTCAAGAGCTGAGGTCCGCAATCTCATTAGTGTAATCATGCTCATGACCTTCCACTTTATCAATCGTGACCTCATGCTCCTCAAGATGAGATTCCAACTCCTCAATATAATTCGTGCTCTCAACGGCAATGGACATGATTTCCATGAAGTTGGAATGAGGAATTTTATTTTTATGAAGAGCTTTAAAGACCATTTCCCCTTAATTTTTAAGGATGCAACATTATCATTCTCTTCATCATTATCCTCATCATCATTAGCATTAACATCATCATCAAGAGACATATTGGGGTTCAAAGTAGGAGATACCTTTGGAGCCTTAGCCATAAGGCATAAAGCAATAGATGATGATGTAGGATCCCTTGAAGCACCATTTAAGACCACATCTTGTTCCATGGAGTGTTGAGTTTCCTCTACATTGTTAGAACAACAACTCGAGGAAATAGATACATTTTTATCATGGCAACAAGTCATAGCAAGCATATCATCATGAGATTTGAGCAAGCAATTTCTACATGATATGCAAGGACTATCAACACAAGCGTGTGAAACATGTAAGGTGCTCGAAGTGTTAAATTCCAAACAAAGACCATTGCAATAAGATAATGATGACGGATCACCAAGAACAAGCACACTATCATCATTGCAATGACCAACACTACTCACCATAGCATTACCTTGTGGCAATCCACATGTAGGTGAAGTAGAAGAAGCTGAGAAGGAAACACAGCCGGAGGTGGAGGGAGAACAACCATCCCCACAAATCTTGGACACACCGTATTTATCTTGAAGCTTTGTCCACAACTCATGAGAATCCCGGAACGGCATGAGTTGAAATATACCTACATTGCTCAAAGCATTGAAAACACATTAGAAGCTTGAGCATTGAGATAAGAGTTTTTCTCATCCTCTAAATATAATCTTTGGGGGTCCTTTGGAGGAGAAAAACCCATATCTACAATTCGCTCTAAATTTGGATCCATGACCCTAAAGAGATTAAGCATGTGAATTACCCAAACATCAAAATTTGTGCCATCAAAACTAAGAGTGTCAGAGAATCCTAAACCCCTAGTAGACATCCTTACTATCTAGGCGGTTAAGCCCTAAAAAGAGAAACCTTGCTCTGATACCAATTGAAAAATTGAGATGTCGCCTAGAGGGGGGTGAATAGGCGCTTTAAAATAATTATGGTTTAGGCTTGAACAAATGTGGAATAAACCTAGCGGTTAATTTGTCAAGCACAAAACCTACAACAACTAGGCTCACCTATATGCACCAACAACTTATGCTAAGCAAGATAAACAACTATGTGATAGCAAGATATATGACAAGAAACAATATGGCTATCACAAAGTAAAGTGCATAAGTAAAGGGCTCGGGTAAGAGATAACCGAGGCATACGGAGATGACGATGTATCCCGAAGTTCACACCCTTGCGTATGCTAACCTCCGTTTGGAGCTGTGTGGAGGCACAATGCTCCCCAAGAAGCCATTAGGGCCACCGTAATCTCCTCACGCCCTTGCACAATGCAAGATGTCGTGATTCCACTAAGGGACCCTTGAGGGCGGTCACTGAACCCGTACAAATGGCAACCCTTGGGGGCGGTCACCGAACCCGTACACTTTGGCAACCGTTGGGGCGGTCACCGAAACCCGTCAAATTGCTCGGGGCAATCTCCACAACCTAATTGGAGACCTCGAGGCTTGCCCGGAGCTTTACACCACAATGATTGAGCTCTAAACACCACCAACCGTCTAGGGCGCCCAAGCACCCAAGAGGAACAAGCTCAAGGGTACCAAGCACCCAAGAGTAATAAGCTTCTCAACTTGTAACTTCCATGTATCACCATGGAGAACTCAAACCTATGCACCAAATGCAATGGCAAGGGCACACGAAGTGCCCATGTCCTTCTCTCCCCACCAAAACAACTAATGTTAGGGAGGGAAATGGGAGGAAGAACAAGAAGGAGAACACCAAGAACTCCAAGATCTAGATCCAAGGGGTTCCCTTCACATAGAGGAGAAAGTGATTGGTGAAAATGTGGATCTAGATCTCCTCTCTCTTTTCCCCCCAAAACTAGCAAGAATCCATGGAGGGATTGAGAGATAGCAAGCTCAAATAAGGTCAACAATGGGGGAAGAACACGAGCTCAAAGGATTATGTTCATTGGGGAAGAAGACCCTCTTTTATAGGTGAGGAAAAATCCAACTGTTATGCTCACAGCCCGCATAGAGCGGCACTACCGCTCGTCCTCATGGTACTACCGCTAGGGGTAGCAGTACTACCTCAAAGGGTAGCGGTACTACTGCTTGCGAGTGGTGCTAAAAAAATACATCCGTGCCTACCACCGCTGGTCTTGAGACGAGTTTTTGGTCCGGAGCAGAAGTATCCACAGAAGTAGCCGCGGTAGTACCGCTCCCAAGAGCGGTAGTAAAAAATTACATCCTCTCCAAGCGGTAGTACCGCTCCCACGAGCGGTAATACCGTTGTAGCTTTTTTAAGGACACCAAAACTGACACAACTTCTGCAAACGGACATAAAGATTGATACATGGGCATGACGAGGAGTCTCGAAATGATCGAGACATAAAGATTGATACATTGGAAGCCTATGTTTGGATATCGGAAGTGTTCCGGGTGAAATCGGGATTTTACCGGAGTACCGGGAGGTTACCGGAAACCCCCCCGGGAGCTATATGGGCCTTAGTAAACCTGGGCAAACGTCGGGCCGGGCCGGGTTTCGGGCCGGGCTTGTAAAAGCCCGACCTTCATTTCTCAAGCCCGAGCCCGGCCCGAAGCCCGAAATACTCCCTGAAATCAAGCCCGAGCCTGGCCCGAAATCAAGCCCGAAGCCCGAAAGCCCGGCCCGAACGCTGTTTTTAGTACGTGTACGTGCAAGCCCGGCCCGAAGCCCGAAAGCCCGGCCCGAAAAATAGAAAAAGAGAAGCCCGAGCCCGGCCTGAACTACCTTTCGGGCTGCAAAACAAAGCCCGAGCCCGGCCCGAGTGTCAAGCCCGGCCCGGCCCGGCCCGGGTTTTTCGGGCCGGGCTCGGGCCGGGCTGCCCATGCCCGGGTTTAGGCCTTAGTGGGCTTTAGTGGAAAGGAGAAAGGGGCAGCCCAAGGTGGGCCGCGCGCCTCCCCCCTCCCCTAGTCCTATTAGGACAAGGAGAGGTGGCCGGCCCCCTCTCTCTCTTTCCCCCCTCAAGGAATCCTATTCCAACTAGGATTGGGGGGAATCCTACTCCCAGAGGGAGTAGGACTCCCTTGGCGCGCCCTCCTTGGCCGGCCGCACCCCTCCCCTTGGCTCCTTTATATACGGAGGCAGGGGGCACCCTAGGACACACAAGTTGATCCTTGAGATCGTTCCTTAGCCGTGTGCGGTGCCCCCTGCCACCATATTCCACCTCGATCATATTGTTGTAGTGCTTAGGCGAAGCCCTGCGTCGGTAGAACATCATCATCGTCACCACGCCATTGTGCTGACGGAACTCATCCCCGAAGCTTTGCTGGATCGGAGCCCAGGGAGCGTCATCGAGCTGTACGTGTGCTAAGAACTCGGAGGTGCCGGAGTAATGGTGCTTGGATCGGTCAGATCGGGAAGACGTACGACTACTTACTCTACGTTGTGTCAACGCTTCCGCAGTCGGTCTGCGTGGGTACGTAGACAACACTCTCCCCTCTCGTTGCTATGCATCACCATGATCTTGCGTGTGCGTAGGAAATTTTTTGAAATTACTACGTTCCCCAACAGTGGCATCCGAGCCTAGGTTTTATGGTTTGATGTTATATGCACGAGTAGAACACAAGTGAGTTGTGGGCGATATAAGTCATATTGCCTACTAGCATGTCAAACTTTGGTTCGGTGGTATTGTTGGATGAAGCGGCCCGGACCGACATTACGCGTATGCTTACGCGAGACCGGTTTCCCCGACGTGCTTTGCACATAGGTGACTTGCGGGTGACTGTTTCTCCAACTTTAGTTGAACCGAGTGTGGCTACGCCCGGTCCTTGCGAAGGTTAAAACAGAGTCAAATTGACAAACTATCGTTGTGGTTTTGATGCGTAGGTGAGATTGGTTCTTGCTTAATCCCGTAGCAGCCACGTAAAACTTGCAACAACAAAGTAGAGGACGTATAACTTGTTTTTGCAGGGCATGTTGTGATGTGATATGGTCAAAACGTGATGAGATATAAGTTGTTGTATGAGATGATCATGCTTTGTTGAAGTTATCGGCAACTGGCAAAAGCCTTATGGTTGTCTCTTTATTGCATAAGATGCAAGCGCCAAATAATTGCTTTACTTTATCGCTATGCGATAGCAATAGTTGCAAGAGCAATTGTTGGCGAGACGACCATGTGACGACACATTGATATAGATCAAGATGATGGAGATCATGGTGTCATGCCATTGACGATGAAATCATGACGATACTTTGGAGATGGAGATCAAAGGCGCAAGATGATCATGGCCATATCATCTCACATATTTTGATTGCATGTGATGTTTATCTTTTATACATCTTATTTTGCTTGATTCGATGGTAGCTTTATAAGATGATCTCTCACTAAATTTCAAGATAAAAAGTGTTTTCCCTGAGTATGCACCGCTGCCAAAGTTCGTCGTGCCCAGACACCACGTGATGATCGGGTGTGATAAGCTCTACGTCCATCTACAACGGGTGCAAGCCAGTTTTGCACACGTAGAATACTCAGGTTAAACTTGATGAGCCTAGCATATGCAGATATGGCCTCGGAACACTGAGACCGAAAGGTCGAGCGTGAATCATATAGTAGATATGATCAACATAGTGATGTTCACCGTTGAAAGCTACTCCATTTCACGTGATGATCGGTTATGGTTTAGTTGATTTGGATCACGTGATCACTTAGAGGATTAGAGGGATGTCTATCTAAGTGGGAGTTCTTAAGTAATATGATTAATTGAACTTTAATTTATCATGAACTTAGTCCTGGTAGTATTAGCATATCTATGTTGTAGATCAATAGCTCGCGTTGTTGCTTTCATATGTTTATTTTGATATGTTCCTAGAGAAAATTGTGTTGAAAGATGTTAGTAGCAATGATGCGGATTGGATCCGTGATCTGAGGTTTATCCTCATTGCTGCACAGAAGAATTATGTCCTTGATGCACCGCTAGGTGACAGACCTATTGCAGGAGCAGATGCAAACGTTATGAAAGTTTGGCTAGCTCAATATGATGACTACTTGATAGTTTAGTGCACCATGCTTAACGGCTTAGAATCGGGACTTCAAAGACGTTTTGAACGTCATGGACCATATAAGATGTTCCAGGAGTTGAAGTTAATATTTCAAGCAAATAGCCGAGTTGAGAGATATGAAGTCTCCAACAAGTTCTATAGCTAAAAGATGGAGGAGAATCGCTCAACTAGTGAGCATGTGCTCATATTGTCTGGGTACTACGACCGCTTGAATCAAGTGGAAGTTAATCTTCCAGATAAGATAGTGATTGACAGAATTCTCTAGTCACCATCACCAAGTTAGTAGAACTTCATGATGAACTATAATATGCAAGGGATGATGAAAGTAAAGTCCTGAGCTCTTCGCGATACTGAAATTGACGAAGGTAGAAATCAAGAAAGAACATCAAGTGTTGATGGTTGACAAGACCACTAGTTTCAAGAAAAGGGCAAAAGGGAAGAAGGGGAACTTCAAGAAGAACGGCAAGCAAGTTGCTGCTCAAGTGAAGAAGCCCAAGTGTGGTCCTAAGCCTGAGACTAAGTGCTTCTACTGCAAAGGGACTGGTCACTGGAAGCGGAACTGCCCCAAGTATTTGGCGGATAAGAAGGATGGCAAAGTGAACAAAAGTATATTTGATATACATGTTATTGATGTGTGCTTTACTAGTGTTTATAGAAACCCCTCAGTATTTGATACTGGTTCAATTGCTAAGAGTAGTAACTCGAAACAGGAGTTGCAGAATAAACAGAGACTAGTTAAGGGTGAAGTGACGATGTGTGTTGGAAGTGGTTCCAAGATTGATATGATCATCATCGCACACTCCCTATAATTTTGGGATTAGTGTTGAACCTAAATAAGTGTTATTTGGTGTTTGCGTTGAGCATGAATATGATTTGATCATGTTTATTGCAATACGGTTATTCATTAAAGTCAGAGAATAATTGTTGTTCTGTTTACATGAATAAAACCTTCGATGGTCATACACCCAATGAAACAAGTTCGTTGGATCTCGATCGTAGTGATACACATATTCATAATATTGAAACCAAAAGATGCAAAGTTAATAATGATAGTGCAACTTATTTGTGGCACTGCCGTTTAGGTCATATTGGTGTAAAGCGCATGAAGAAACTCCATGCTGATGGGCTTTTGGAATCACTTGATTATGAATCACTTGATGCTTGCGAACCATGCCTTTTGGGCAAGATGACTAAAACGCCGTTCTCCGGAACAATGGAGCAAGCAACAGATTTGTTGGAAATCATACATACTGATGTATGTGGTCCGATGAATAGTTAAGGCTTGCAGTGGGTATCATTATTGTCTGACCTTCACAGATGATTTGAGCAGATATGGGTATATCTACTTAATGAAATAGAAGTCTGATACATTTGAAAAGTTCATATAATTTCAGGGTGAAGTGGAAAATCATCGTAACAAGAAAATAAAGTTTCTACAATCTGATCGTGGAAAAGAGTATTTGAGTTACGAGTTTGGTCTTCAGTTAAAACAATGTGAAATAGTTTCACTACTCACGCCACCTGGAACACCATAGCATAATGGTGTGTCCGAACGTCATAACCGTACTTTATTGGATATAGTGCAATCTATGATGTTTCTTACCGATTTACCACTATCGTTTTTGGGGTCATGCATTAGAGACAGCTGCATTCACGTTAAAAAGGGGCACCATCTAAATCCGTTGAGACGACGCCTTATGAACTATGGTTTGGCAAGAAACCAAAGTTGTCGTTTCTTGAAGTTTGGGGTTGCGATGCTTATGAGAAAAAGTTTCATCCTGATAAGCTCAAACCCAAATTGGAGAAATATGTCTTCATAGGATACCCAAAGGAGACTGTTGGGTACACCTTCTATCACAGATCCTAAGGCAAGACATTCGTTGCTTATAATGGATCCTTTCTAGAGAAGGAGTTTCTCTCGAAAGAAGTGAGTGGGAGGACAGTAGAACTTGACAAGGTAACTGTACCTGCTCCCTTATTGGAAAGTAGTACGTCACAGAACACTGTTTCTGTGACACCTATACCAATTAGTGAGGAAGCTAATGATGATGATCATGAAACTTAAGGACAAGATACTACTGAATCTCGTAGGTAAACCAGAGTGAGATCCGCACCAGAGTGGTACGGTAATCCTATTCTGGAGGTCATGTTACTTGACTATGACGAACCTACGAACTATGAGGAAGCGATGATGAGCCCAGATTCCGATAAATGGCTTGAGGCCATGAAATCTGAGATAGGATCCATGTATGAGAACAAAGTGTGGACTTTGGTGGACTTGCCCGAGGATCGGCAAGCCATTGTTAATAAATGGATCTTCAAGAGGAAGACAGACATGGATAGTAGTGTTACTATCTACAAAGCTAGAATTGTCGCAAAAGGTTTTCGACAAGTTCAAAGTGTTGACTACGATGAGAGTTTCTCACTCGTATCTATGCTTAAGTCTGTCCGAATCATGTTAGCAATTGCCGCGTTTTATGAAATCTGGCAAATGGATAAACAAAACTGCATTCCTTAATGGATTTATTAAAGAAGAGTTGTATATGATGCAACCAGAAGGTTTTGTCAATCCTAAGGGTGCTAACAAAATATACAAGCTCCAGCGATCCATCTATGGACTGGTGCAAGCATCTCGGAGTTGGAATATATGCTTTGATAAGTTGATCAAAGCATATAGTTTTATACAGACTTGCGGTGAAGCCTGTATTTACAAGAAAGTGAGTGGGAGCACTACAGCATTTCTGATAAGTATATGTGAATGACATATTGTTGATCGGAAATAATGTAGAATTATTCTGCAAAGCATAAAGGAGTGTTTGAAAGGAGTTTTTCAAAGAAAGACCTCGGTGAAGCTGCTTACATATTGAGTATCAAGATCTATAGAGATAGATCAAGACGCTTGATAAGTTTTTTCAATGAGTACATACCTTGACAAGATTTTGAAGTAGTTCAAAATGGAGCAGTCAAAGAAAGAGTTCTTGCCTGTATTACAAGGTGTGAAGTTGAGTAAGACTCAAAGCCCGACCACGGCAGAAGATAGAAAGAGAATGAAAGTCATTCCCTATGCCTTGGCCATAGGTTCTATAAAGTATGTCATGCTGTATACCAGATCTATTGTATACCCTGCACTGATTTGGCAATGGAGTACAATAGTGATCTAGGAGTAGATCACTGGACAGCGGTCAGAATTATCCTTAGTGAAATAAGGATATGTTTCTTGATTCTGGACGTGACAAAAAGGTTCGTCGTAAAGGGTTACGTCGATGCAAGTTTTGACACTGATCCAGATGACCCTAAGTCTCAATCTGGATACATATTGAAAGTGGGAGCAATTAGCTAGAGTAGCTCCATGCAGTGCATTGTTGACATAGAAATTTGCAAAATACATGCGGATCTGAATGTGGCAGACCCGTTGACTAAACTTCTCTCACAAGAAAAACATGATCACTTTTTGGGTCTTAATCACATAGCGATGTGAACTAGATTATTGAATCTAGTAAACCCTTTGGGTGTTAGTCACATGGAGATGTGAACCAATCACATAAAGATGTGAACTATTGATGTTAAATCACATGGCGATGTGATCTAGATTATTGACTCTAGTGCAAGTGGGAGACTGAAGGAAATATGCCCTAGAGGCAATAATAAAGTTATTATTTATTTCCTTATATCATGATAAATGTTTATTATTCATGCTAGAATTGTATTAACCGGAAACATAATACATGTGTGAATACATAGACAAACAGAGTGTCACTAGTATGCCTCTACTTGACTAGATCGTTAATAAAAGATGGTTATGTTTCCTAACCATAGACAAAGAGTTGTTATTTGATTAACGAGGTCACATCATTAGTTGAATGATCTGATTGACATGACCCATTCCATTAGCTTAGCACCCGATCGTTTAGTATGTTGCTATTGATTTCTTCATGACTTATACATGTTCCTATGACTATGAGATTATGCAACTCCCGTTTACCGGAGGAACACTTTGTGTGCTACCAAACGTCACAACATAACTGGGTGATTATAAAGGAACTCTACAGGTGTCTCCAAAGGTAGATGTTGGGTTCACGTATTTCGAGATTAGGATTTGTCACTCCGATTGTCGGAGAGGTATCTCTGGGCCCTCTCAGTAATGCACATCACATAAGCCTTGCAAGCATTACAACTAATGAGTTAGTTACAAGATGATGTATTATGGAACGAGTAAAGAGACTTGCCGGTAACGAGATTGAACTAGGTATTGGATACCGACGATCGAATCTCGGGCAAGTAACATACCGATGACAAAGGGAACAACGTATGTTGTTATGCGGTCTGACCGATAAAGATCTTTGTAGAATATGTAGGAGCCAATATGGGAATCCAGGTCCCGCTATTGGTTATTGACCGGAGACGTGTCTCGGTCATGTCTACATTGTTCTCGAACCGTAGGGTCCGCACGCTTAACGTTACGATGACAGTTATTATGAGTTTATGCATTTTGATGTATCGAAGATTGTTCAGAGTCCTGGATGTGATCATGGACATGACGAGGAGTCTCGAAATGGTCGAGACATAAAGATTGATATATTGGAAGCCTATGTTTGGATATTGGAAGTGTTCCGGGTGAAATCGGGATTTTACCGGAGTACCGGGAGGTTACCGGAAACCCCCCCGGGAGCTATATGGGCCTTAGTGGGTTTTAGTGGAAAGGAGAAAGGGGCAGCCCAAGGTGGGCCATGCGCCTCCCCCCTCCCCTAGTCCTATTAGGACAAGGAGAGGTGGTCGGCCCCCTCTCTCTCTTTCCCCCCTCAAGGAATCCTATTCCAACTAGGATTGGGGGGGGGGGGTCCTACTCCCAGAGGGAGTAGGACTCCCTTGGCGCGCCCTCCTTGGCCGGCCGCACCCCTCCCCTTGGCTCCTTTATATACGGAGGCAAGGGGGCACCCTAGGACACACAAGTTGATCCTTGAGATCGTTCCTTAGCCGTGTGCGGTGCCCCCTGCCACCATATTCCACCTTGATCATATCATTGTAGTGCTTAGGCGAAGCCCTGCGTCGGTAGAACATCATCATCGTCACCACGCCGTTGTGCTGACGGAACTCATCCCCGAAGCTTTGCTGGATCGGAGCCCGGGGAGCGTCATCGAGTTGTACGTGTGCTAAGAACTCGGAGGTGCCGGAGTAACGGTGCTTGGATCGGTCGGATCGGGAAGACGTACAACTACTTCCTCTACGTTGCGTCAACGCTTCCGCAGTCGGTCTGCGTGGGTACGTAGACAACACTCTCCCCTCTCGTTGCTATGCATCACCATGATCTTGCGTGTGCGTAGGAAATTTTTTGAAATTACTACGTTCCCCAACAGAGCCGTTCTTTGGCACATCTTCTCAAGTCCATTGACACCACAATGAACGGCAAGCTTCAAGAATGATCTCTTCGTGATGCTCCACTTGAACTTGCACACAACAACCATACCATGGGATAACTTGATCCCTAGGTACATCTTGTACACTTTGTGTGTTGATCAACTTGATTTACTCTTGACTTAGTCTTGGACAACCTTGAATCTTTCCAACTCTCTTCATTTGGATGATGTCTTGAAGGTAGACATGAATGATCACACACTCTTCTTCTTCAAGACATTCTTGCAATAAGCTCAACACTCACATGACCAATCTTTGGATAATTCCTTAATAACACCTTGGTCAACTCATAAACTCCTTGAAACCAACATATGGACTTCAAGAAAAGCCTATGGACAAATCCTTCAAATATAACTCAATACAACAATTAGTCCATAGAGAAATGTCATCAATTACCAAAACCACACATGGGGGCACCGCATGTCCTTTCAACGTGCAACTCATTTGCTTTAGTCTCAATGCCCGATGGTTGTGGGCTGGAATCACATTCAGAGAAGGCACATCCTTTTTATGCGGAGTTGAAGAAATGAATGGGAGTCTCTTTCCCTCCTAACATGTGTTTTGATCTTGCTAATTTAATACAATGTGTTGAGGATTTAGAGCATGTTTCTTGGCCCTCACCCATGAAGAATTAGGAAATGCCTTTATGAAAATTCAGCTGATCATGCTCCTGGGCCAGATGGTTCTAATGGTCAATTCCACAAGACTTGCTGGCACATTATTGCCCTTGGATTTTTACTGAGTCTGCTTACTCTAGGCAAGGAAGATTGATTTATAGAGCCGTAATCAATCCTTGATCACTTTAGTGCCCAATACTATCACCTGAATCAGTTAATGCAAACCAGCCAAATTCTTTACTTATCTCAGCCCTCAAGATACTCACTGATATCCTAGCCGATAATCTAAAATCGGTGATTCTGGAAGTTGTCCATCACAACCAATACGACTTTATGAAGGGTCGTGTTATACATGATGGCCTTGGCTAGGTCTTTGAACTTATTGATTAGTGCCATGCTTCTAGGAGAGAGATTTTCATCCTTAAAATTGGACTTCGAGAAAGCATATGATACAATCGAACATCACACTATCCTATCTATGCTTCACCACAAAGGCTTTGATGAGAGATGGATTATGTGGATGAAGCTTGTCCTAGAATCAGGTGCTTCCTAAGTTCTTAATGGCATTCCCAACTCTGAGGAGTTCGTAAGTGAGACCCCCCTTTTTATTTGTACTTTCCGCAGATCTTTTACTGTAAGCTATCAATTTTACTCTGTGCTTGAGGGCTTGTTGTCACTTCCTATTGACCAACCTGCTATAGAGGATTTCACAGTGATCCAGTATGCCAACAATAATATTATTATCCTCCTAGCCGATGACACACAGTTACTTAATTTGCAAGGAATCCTGAACGCTTATGCCACATCTACCAGCTTAAAGATCAACTTCCACAAATCCTAGCTATCCCCATTGACTTTGAAGCTCAACGAGATGATCACTAGGATAATATTCTTGGATTAGAACCATGCATTTCACATACCCTTGGTATGCCAGTGGGTACCACTCATCTGTCGGTGTCTGAGCTCATGCCACTTGCTGATAGAGTTGAAATGAGATTAACCGATATTGTAGTTTGACTTAATTGTGGTGGTAACTTCACCCTCGTCAACTTTGCTTTGTCTTCCTTTATGACGTTTTCCATGTGTGTGTGTGTGTTAAAGCTCCCGGTTAAGATATTTGAATTTGTGTCCTAAAACTGTTGATCGGCTGATTGCAATGGCCGCGATTCGTCTCCTGCTACCTGAGACATGATCTGCCGTCGTAAAATCATGGTGGGCTAGGCGTGCTTAACCTACGAATACAAATTCGAGGTTTGTTACTTAAGGTCATACACAAATTCCTTCATAAGCATGACACCCCGTGGGTTTGGTTCCTTTGGAACAAGTACTACATGCAAGACGCCCCACATGCTCAACCACCTTGGGCTTCTTTTTGATGGCGTGACATTTTCTCCCTCAAGTATGTCTATTGGGTGTCACCACCTGTGTTGTTGGTATTGGGGATACGATTCTCCTATAGAAAGATGTGTGGTGTGTTCAAACTCTTGTTCAAGATTTCAGTTGTTCGGCTATTTTCTTTTGCTACCCATGCCGATACTTTAGTGCAAATTTTTTGCGGGAAACCTTGAGCCGGCAGCCCATTTCATGCTACCTCTAACTTCCAAAGCCAGTGCAGAGCTCATTCTCTTGTCAGAGTGACTTTTGAATACTCAGGTGGACCCTTTAGCCACTGATACTTGGATATCTGTCTAGGGATATATGAGATACCTTCCTAGTAAATTTATAGCTTTCATTTTTGGCATGTTTTCACCCTTCCTACCTTCAAGCCATTTGCAGAACCAAGTCTACTATGAAGGATCCTGGCCCCCGCGTCGTCCTCCCCAGGGCGACTCGGGCGGCGGCGCATCTCGCCACCACAGCGGCCGCCCCCCC
>NC_041380.1:586389681-586406703 GCF_002162155.2 Triticum dicoccoides
GGGGGTGGGCGTCCTGTGCTCCGGCCATCTTTGGCCCGCGCGATGCGCTTTGCCTCCCAATCTGGCGGGTTGGGCCGCTGCCTGCGGTGCCTCACGGCGTTCGTGGCGGCTGGTCGTTCCCCCGGCCGTGAGGGCGGCGTGGGGCTGCGGCGGAGCCATCTGCCTCGGCTTGGACGGCCGCGGCGGGCCTGGGCGTCTGCTGTCTTCTGCGACGGATCTGCCGATTCCTGCTCTCTCCGGTGAGCTGGACCTCGGGATGGGTGGGGTGAGTGCGCTGGGCTTCTACGCACGAGGTGTGCGGCGGACTCGGCGTGATGCAGGTGCAGCTCTCGCTGCCTCTTAGATCGAGCTCTGCTCGCTCTCCCGATCTGGAGGCTTCGCATGGTGCGGCGGCCTCTGTTCCGTGGTCAGGCTGCGAGTGCTCTTGCTGGTGTGTTGGTTTGGCTAGCAGGCTGCAGGTTGGGGGTCGTGACACTGCCGGCGTAAAGCCGGGCTCCGGTTTCGGTTGGAGCCAACGACGGCGGTGCCTGTGGGCGCCGTATCCTTGTTGAAGGCGTTGTGCTGCTGGTGTTCGTCTTCCCTCCTAAATTGCTCCGGAGGAAACTTTGGATCTTGGGTCTCCCGGATCGGGCGATGGTGGCGCTCAACGTCACACTCCCACTTGGGGCTTCGTCTTTGAGCTTGCCTTGGCTAGGGTGACCAGTGGCTTGAGGTGGTCCCGTTGGCGGTCCGTGTGGGCGTTAGCAGTGGAGAGGTGGTGCTCTGTCTTCGTGATCTTGGCTCGGCCATGCCTTTGGCCGCGTTGAGGTGTTTGTGTTGGCGGTTGGATGCTGGTGGTGCGGCCGGGTTGGGGTCGACGGTGGTTTGAGCTCTTCTTCGGGGGTGTTCTTCTCGTGTTCTTGCTCCTGCACTCCTGAGTGTGTTCTCTGCTAGGTGATGCCAAGCGACAGCGGCGGTGGCGCACAGGTGCCGTGGCGCTGTCTCGGCCTCGCGTGACCTTTCGAATGTGCCCCACGGCACAGGTGGTGTCGCGGCGTTGTGCAGTCTCGGATGCGCGGAGCCTTTCGATTGCGTCGACGGTGCAGTGTCATGGTCTTGTTTGCTTGGCGATGCTGACTTCGCCTATGGCACATAGGCGCCGTGGCGTCGTCTCGGCCTCGCGTGACCTTTCGAATGCACCCCCGGCACAGGTGGTGTTGTGGCGTTGTGCACTCTCGGATGCGTGAAGCCTTTCGATTGCGTCGATGGTGCAGTGTCTTGGCTTGGTCGGCTGGCCAATGCCGTTCGATCACATTGGTGGTGCTTTGTGTTGTGCTGGGATGTGTCTTCCCTCTTTGTTCTCCCCTGTTTGTATGTTTGGAGTATTCTGTTTTTGCTTTATCTCTTCTTCCGTGTCCCCCTGTAATTCTGGTTCATTTGAACCCATCTTGCAAAAAGGCTGCAAAGCCTTATAGGCAAATGAATATAATTCAGGTGGTGGAGGAGCTCCCCCTCCTCCCCCGGTGAAAATTCAAAAAAAAAAAAAGTCTACTATGAAGCACACAGTCTTTGCGTGGCTTCTTTTCTGGACCACCCCGATACCAGAAATATGCTTCGATATAAACGCTACAACATTGTCATTGATTTCTCTTGCCTTCTTTACAACGCTGTTGAAGAGGTTCCCCCCATAGCTAATACGATTGATTTTTTTTAGAGCTATATGAAGTCTATTGGTGATGCTAGGAAGTATAGCATCGAGGAAATAGTTAATCGTAAAATGCCGGCTATTGGCCTGAAGTGGGAGTTACACCTGTTCCTAGGCTTTGGCCACCTCCTGCTACTGACTACATTGCTTTGTTAGTAGTTAGATCCTACTTAGTGGAGTCTGGACGCGGTGTATTGAAATATATTGCCCGCCTTCCTCTATTAGTTCAGACTTTTGGATGAGTTGATTGGAGCATGAATTCAATATGGTATTCAAGCCAAGAGGTCTTAAGTTCAAGACCCTGCCAACGCAGTATTAAATATAACGATTATGTGGCCTACATCGATCCCACGTCTAAGGACTAAAATAGCCTAGACGTGAGGGGGACTTTTGGATGAGTTAGTTGGAGTATGAATTCAATATGGCGGTAGGGGTGATTCTCTGGCAACTTGATGGATCGGTTATTTTCGCAGCATATAGGTTTATTTTCAAACGATGCACTGGAAGTGGAGGTACATGCAATCATGCAAGGGATGGCTCTTGATATACGACACTCAAATCTTCCAAGTCATCGTCCAATCTGACTCCAGTGTGGCATTGTTCTATCTAACAGGAGATGGATTAGATCGTTCTGCCTATGAACATATCGTTCCCGAAATTAAGGCGTCGATGACAGACATGGAGTTTATTCCCCAAAAATTGAATATGGATCAGAATAGAGTTGCCGACCGCTTGATAAATTATAGTCGTATAGAGTGTACGACGACTGTGTGGGTGCACCTAGGACGACCATATATCAAGGATCTTTTTGCCTCTCGATAACTCTATCAATATGAAATAAAACTCATTTTTCCCCGCAAAAAGAAACACCGAAGAAGAGGAGAACCATGACCATTTGTTTTTCCACTTCTTGTTTAGTGCTTTTTGTTGGAACTAATTAAACTTGAGCTGCCTCCCAGCCCTTGACCTTTATGACATGATTATTTTTGCTGTCTCTATGTGGAATGGCCATCTCTTCAATGAACTAGTGATTCCTGGGGCTCGGAATATTTGGAAAATCAGGAATTAGGCTTACTTTGATGTAATTCCATTGGACCTCCCCTCCTGGCTCCCCCTACTGCGCACTGGTCACCTACATTTGAGCTACAAGGCCAGACCAGAGAGACTTTCTTTCTGCTTTTACAGCAAACTTGCATCTTTAATTTGTGTTGTCATTTGCTTTGTCTACTTTGTTATCGGAAGAACATAGTACTTAGCGACAAAGCGGTTAAACCCATCGTGCAGCTAGCTAGACAGCTCTTCGACTGATTAGCTACAAGTGGCTAAGCATCCAGTCCAGTCCCAAGTCAGCAGCACCACATCACGGCGGGCAGTGATTAGCCCTTGACAGTTTGTTCGATTTTCCATATACAACGTGACCCACTCCGAACATAATGAATAGTGTAATTGTGAAATCGAATCAACAAATGGTCCCATGGTCTAGTGGTTAGGACATTGGACTCTGAATCCAGTAACCCGAGTTCAAGTCTCGGTGGGACCTCTTTTTCGTATCATTTTTTCTGTGCTTGAAAAAGATGCCATTCCCTATTCTTTTGAAGGAAAAAGCTTGCTAATTAATAATATATTCATTGTCAATTACTACCTCTGTACCCAAATATAAGACCTTTTTCCCCCTTCCTTTTTTCTGTGCTTGAAAAAAGATGCCATTCCTATTCTTTTCAAGGAAAAAGCTTACTGATTAATAATATATTCCAAATCCTTAAAAGTGCACGCGCATTATTTCGATAGAACGAGCGGCCGGCTCCTAGCCGCACGATCTCGCTAGTGTTGTCGCGAGTACCACTTGCAGGTGCTACCTGGTCGGGGGAGAGACTTGCCACGCGACACACCCTTATCCTCTCGTCCCTTTTCTCGACCAATTTCTCCACCGCAGCGCCCCCGCCGCTTCTCCCGTGCCGCGCCTCTCTTCCCCTTCCTCCCCATGGCGCCGCCCTACTCTTCCCCTTCCTCCCCATGGCGCTGCCCTACCCTTCCCCTTCCTCCCCATGGCGCTGCCCTACCCTTCCCCTTCCTCCCCATGGCGCCACCTCTCTCCTGCCCTTCTTCATATGGCGTCGCCCTTCTCCTCCACTTCCTCCCCATAGTCGATGTTGCTGATGTGGATGGTGGGGCCAAGGACGATGGACTGGCTGGTGTCCAGGGCGGCATGTGCGGTGTGGCCAAGAACGACGGCCAGCACACCACGGCATCCTCCCCAATCGTCACGCTGCTCCCTCCCCTACCAGATCCAATCTCGGGTCAACGCCATCATACGAGGTCTGCTTCTACTTACTAGTACAGTAGTACTTGGCTACTTGCAATTCAGATTGGGCTCTCGTGATAGAAGGATATGCATGTGTTGCCTGTTGCTTGGACCTTGGAGTTGTTTTCCCTTGGATGCTTAATTAGCACAGTGCTGATACATGGAGTAATCAATCCAGCTGGCTGATTGATTTGGTAGTGTTTCTCTTACTCCAACATTGATTTGAACATTCATTGGGTTACATCATAACAAATAAGAAACTAATGAACTGAAAATGTTCTTAGATGAACAGATCCAAGGTTGTTTTGGTAGTGATGTAAGGATATAAAAACAAGTGAAGTTCTCAAGATTTTTTGTCATTGTTTGTATGATTTACGATCCAACTTTTCAAACTCACGGATCTGTAGTTGATGGAAGTTGATCCATCTATTTCTCGCTTAGACTACATTTGTCGTTATGGTAGCTCTCATAGGAGGTAGAGATCGATCCAGTTCGATGCCTCTTTTTTGTATTGAGTGATATGCAATGCTAAATTTGGCATGGTTAGTTGCACAGAGAGGTATTACAAGTTTCACCAGAGGTAGAATAGTTTGCACACTTAATTATATATAGTTGCACAGAGAGACTTCACAAGTTTCACAGGAAGGTAGTCGGCCAATTTTTGGTGCTATATGGTGCAACTCTACTACTAAATGATGCAACTTTAGTAATGCATTATATATGCAAGTTTTTAGTTGTATATCTCACATGGTAATGGGTAGTTAAAGGTGGTGGCAACTGCACAACTACGTTTCGGCATCTTGCTCAATAGGAGCTACGGTGATTAGGATTATGGTGGGTTCTTACGACGATTAGGATTTTAATGGTGGGTTTGAGTAGGATTTTCACGGTGAACTGTTCTAATTTTGTCACTATTGATATGGATCAGGATCCTATTTTGATCCATCTATTCTTGCCTACACTGCAATTGTCTCGTTAAACATAATACTCTTTGTAGAGCTTCATTGCATTATGTACCTCTCTTTTTCTCGTAAGTGCATCCGTGTGGTTTCTCTGTTTTCTTGTAAGTTGGATGCATACAAGTAACCAATTGGCTAGTTTGTTGTAATAGTTGCACAGGAACGCAAACGTAGTTGGATGACACATATACAATCTCAGTTGGCTAGCCAACTATTGAAGTTGCACAATGAGGCCTAACCAGTTGCACAATCGATGGTATTCAGATGGATACACTATGTAAATCATGTTCATGCAGTGTGTGTGTGGTGTTTTTGATTGCACACTCATGTGTGCCCTGTTGTCAAGGGTATGCGTTTGTACAGGAGTTTGCAAATCAGAACAGTACATATCCTAGTTGGCTTAGCCACACTTACGCAGTTGCACAGGTAAGGGATATCTAGTTGCACGGTTGACGGCTAGTTTAGTTTTGGCTCCAGTGTCTAAATCATGTTAGTGTATGCTGATTTTTTTAGTGCACACTCATGTGTGCCTAGTTGGCCATACAGTGCATCAAGTTGCACACATTCTTTTTTTGTTTTATAGGTGTGCTTTGAAAAGTTATCTTGAGTTGCTTACCTCATGGCATTTTTTATATAAAAATTGTTTTTCCTCATTTTTCTTCTATGCATTGGGTTGCTTTGACTAATTTTTTTGTTTGATTTTTTCACAGACCAAAAATGGTTGTAGAAGGAGATGCAGCTCCTACAAGGAGAGGTATCCTCAACTTCTATAGATGCATCCTGAACTTTTAGTTGCACAACAATCAATTAGGACTGGGTATCCTCAACTTTTTAAATAGTTGCACAACAGTATCATACGAGTTGGCATCCTCAACTTTCATAGTTGCACTAGAACCATTTGGGAGTCGGCGGCCTTGAGTTTTCAAATAGTCCCACAACAATATTACATGAGTTGGCATCCTCAACTATTTTAGTTGCACAAGAACCAATCAGGAGTTGGCATTCCCAACTTTTTTTATAGTCCCACGACAATGTCACATGAGTTGGCATCCTCAACTATTTTAGTTGCACAAGAACAATTAAGGAGAATTCCCAACTTTTTTTTAATAATTGCACAACAATGTCACATGAGTTGGCATTCAACTCCTTTAGTTGCACAAGAACCATTCATTAGGTGGCATCCTCATGTGTTTACATGCATCTAATTTTCTAGTTTTGGCTTCTTTTTTGCATCATGTGCAGGTTAGGGGGTGGGGGAGCTGCTGTAAATTTTTGCCCATAATTCTCAGCTGCAAAGTCACATATACTATTGTGTGGAAAGATCAAAGGAAGAAAACACATGCAGAATAGATTTTTGTCTAGTTCGTAGTTATGCTTCACAGTACCTACAACATACTTTTCTCTTTATTTTTTTCCTTTTTTTGCTACATGGACATCAGTTCTTCTGCATTATGTGTGATATAAGACTATCTATGTGCTCTCTCCTATATAATTGCACAGTTTCTGCATTTTGTTGCACACAATGCTTCAAATGCTAGCTTGTCCCATGATGTAGTTGCAAAAAAATCAGTTAAAATTGCACAGGTACAAGAGCTCCCCTTTTTTATCTCTGTTTATGCTCTCTTCAACAATGGAGAAGCTATTTTTGTAAAGAGAAATTTGGTGAGGGGGAAGTCAAGGAGGGGGTCTAAACAGGAGGAGAAAATGATGACCTCTTCTTTCACCCTTGCTGGTGCTACCCGGTACATTCTGATCTGTCCTTACTCTTTCCCCTTTTTTTCATGGCAAATTGTTCCAGATCTGTTGTTAGTTCACTTTGATTCATCTACCATAGTAGCTTTGGTGATGGAGATCTAGACCAAGGAAACCATTTGTTTTCTAGGAAAGAAGAAGGTGGGAGCAGGTAAGGGCGTGGGGAAGAAAACGTTGGTGGCCAGTGGACATAAGAGCTTCGGGAGAGGAGGGAAGGGCACATGATTGCCTGGGTACCGCGTTGGGCGCGTGATTTGTTGGCTTGGCGCGCATGTGTTGCTACCGGGGGAGAGATTTCCTTTTATGGGACCGGGGGGACCGATTCTTTCCTTTCCTGGCGGCCGCTCGGGAGTGCTAGCGGGCCAACGGCCGTCCGCTAGACACGTCCATAATATATTCATTGTCAATTACTACCTCTGTACCCAAATATAAGATGTCTCTGTAGGATAAACTAGACTAGAAAAACATCTTATATTTTAATACGGAGGGAAATTTCATTCTCGTTATTATTTTGAATCTTCTTTGTAGAGTATGTATTTTTTGCAAGTTTCTGTACAGAATTAGGAGATTTCCTATTTCTTGTTTTATGAGAATAACTTTACGGATTTGCTATTTTGTAGTCGAGTGTTTTCCAATTCGTTGTCATTCAAATCTATCTCCGTCCGTTCTCGCGCAAAGATTCGCGCTGGGTCCTGTGGTTTTCGGGTTCGTTTTCTTTGTCGGGCGCGCTTTTGTTTCTGCCTCAGCCCGTTCACCACTGCCCCGACCCAGTACTGTTTGGTTTTTGTCCTTTTTGAATTTTGGGTGCCTTTTCCCCTTTTCATTTGGGCGCCTTTGTTTCGATAAGGCTGAGAGGAGAGAGCTCGAGGAGGCGATTCCTTCTATTCATGTTGATTTCGAGATATCCCACCGGTAGATCTTGCATTCTCCCCCCTTTCTCTTCGATCCTTGGTTGCCACGGTTTGTCGTTCTTGTCTTTCTCCCTCCCCCGTGGGATTTGGCTTGTGTTGTGCCAGTGTAGCTGTAGCTTCCAGATTTAGGTGAGTTGTTGTCGTGTTGTTGTAGGTTTTATTGTTCTTTGTAGTCCGCCATGATTTCTTCTATTAGTTCTAGGCCTTTGGGTATAGGCGCTGGTAGGTGGTTGTTCAAGGTCATCTGATGGTTTTGGTCGTCTCACCCTTCCCTCGTTGAAGTTCTCCCCAGTCCAGTGCTTGATTTGTTTCCTTCGCTGTAGATGTATAAGTAGGTGAGGCTGTAGTTGTAGCGGTGAATATCCCTCGTGTTTTTGTTGCAGATGGTAGTTGTAGGTGCATGGATATAGCAGTGGATTCGAGTCCCCTGTTGATTTCTTTTCTGCTAGGCTGGTGGCTGGATGTCTGTTCCGCCTGCTTTTTTGTTGTTAGATGTAGTTTGATTCTGATGGCTCATGCGATGTAGATGTAGATGCTATTGGTGTATCCTTCGTCTAAATTTGTTTGCCCTTCTATGTAGATGTAGCCGCTTTTTGATTTAGTTACCTGCTCAACTATGGTTTCTGATGTGTTCAGTTTCCTGCTTAGTAGTAAGTGGTCTCTGTATTGGTTCATGTTGCTGTTGTAGTTCTTGAATTTGTTCAGTTACCCGCTGGTAGTTTAGATGCAGGTGTTTAGTTTCCCTAGTTTAGGGTTTTCTCAGTGTATCAGATTCAATGAGTCAGCTCTGCTTTATTCCTGTGTCTATATGGTTTTCTGGTGCATTTCACTGGGTGTATTTCACTATAATCCACATGTGTTTTTTAGCCCTGTATTGGTTCAGTAGGTGTTTCCCTTATTTTGTCAGTGTTAGATCATCCTACTGAATTTGTGTCTACTAGCCCTGTAGTGCTGATGTATTTTAGTGTAAGCTCAGAAACTTTTGATGTATTTTCAGTGTAATATACCCCGGAATTATATGTATTTTATCCCATATTTTGAGTGTATTTTTCAGTGTAATATACCCTAGAATTATAGTGTAATTTAGCCCATATTTTCAGTGTAATACCCATGATTATTTTTTGTATTTACAGTGTATTAGAGTGTAATTTACACTGTAATCATAGTGTAATTTGTCCCATAATTACAGTGTAATTCTCATGCTACTTATATGTAACTACAGTATAATCTTCCCATAATTATAGTGTAAGTTTCCCCATAATTTTTAGTGTAGCCCTGATGCTTCTTATATGTAATTACAGTATAAAATTCCTCCTAATTACAGTGTAAATTCTCCTATAATTACAGTGTAACCGTCATCCTTTCCATAATTTCTGTTTTTTTATTTTAATTTCAGGCTCATTCTTGTTATATATTCTTTGTATTGTTGTGCTGCAGTTATTGTGATTATGATCTATATTTGAGTCGTCCACTGCTGTATTTGCGGTGCAGTATTTGTATTTTCGTTGTAGTTGTAAGGAGGTAGCTGGTTGTTGTGTATCAGTTTTTTTCTTTTAATAGTGGTATTTAATTGTTTGAATTACATTGTAATACCAAATATTTACTCTACAATGGGATTTGCAGTGTAATATACCCTAGATTTACGCTGTAATATACCCCGAAACACTACAATTTGCCCGGTTTAATGTGTAATTTGCCTCAGAGTTTCATATATTTACACTTGTTTTTACACTGTATTTTGAGTGATACTCGCACTGTACTCTGTAAGTTACACTGTAATTTGTCCAGATTTACGCTGTAATACCCCTAGATTTACTTTTGTAACTTACCTCTGAATTCCCCACTGTAATCCATGTGCTACTTTCACTGCAATATACCCTATATTGACACTATACTATGTTCTGTTTTGGCAGTGTAATTCATGTGCCTTTTCTATGTAATTTGCCTAGATTGTTGTGCAATTTGCCTTAGAGTTTGACTGTATTTAGTTTGGTTTTGAGTGATACTTGCACTGTACGCTGTAAGTTACACTGTACGACTCCGGGCGCGAGTGAGGGGCGGCCGGACGGCCACAAATTGGCAAAGAAGGGGAAAAACGCCGACGCGGCAACCGTGCGAGTGCAGGAGTCCATCGAGCATTGCCTCGCCGACGCCCAGACCCGGGCCGTCCTACGTGAAGAGAAGACCGAGGCGCAGTGGTCGTCGCTGATGAAGAACAGCACCATCAAGCTCGACCTGCTCCGGACGAACGTCGCCGCGAAGAAGAGGAACACCGACATGGCTTTTCTGATGGGCGGGGCGGACATGCTCCAGAGCGACGACGAGGAGCTCAGGGCGTGGTACATGGCGGAGCGCGGCCTCATCCTGAATCAAATGCGGACGGCAACGCTGACGACGCCGACGACTCAAGCTCCCGCGCCCACGACCACACGGACGCCAAGCCCGAACAACGCCTCTACGTCGCCGCCCAGCAGTGCTGAAGCCGCGCCGACACAGCCCAGCACCGAAGCAGCTCCGACACCGCCGAGCCCGAGCACGCCGACTCCGCCAACGCCTGGAGCCGACCCCGCCAAGTGAATCATGCACGCGAACTTGCGGCGTGCGACGCTCTGTTTTTTGTAACGCCAGACTACGTCCGATCGCCGGATTTGTGGCGTCTTTTGAAGGCGGGAACGACCAAGTTTTAAATTCCTGCATCCTGGGGCCGGCGCTTGGGGGCGTGACTGGGAGTTAGGTCGCCCCCAGAGGCCGAACTAGCGCCAGGACGTCCCCAGACCACTCTATTTAGGCGCCCTGGAGGGCCGAACGGCTGGAGATGCCCTAACAAGCTAGTGCGAGTGTGCACTTGTTGCTCATGAGAGGAGGGAGCACGTCGCATGTGCCGTTAAGAGGATCGCAGACGGCCAGCTGTATGGGGATGGGCCCGGCGGAGATCCAACCATTGAGGCTCACGAGGAGGAGGCCACGAGTTCGCGCCACTGCTTGCAGGTCGTGGCGCAACGAAAGAGGGAAGCGGCGTCCTCCACGCGCACAAGGATCTCCCGGGCGGCGTCCTTCGGGAGCGCCGTTTCGTCCATCCTCACGTCACGCACGGTGTAGGACACGGTTTTTTTTTTGAGGGAGATGCCATCATGGCGGTTTATATTTCATGAGCAAAAAAGGCTACATCTTCTGACAAAATGTCTAACAAAAAACCCGGAGGCTCGGACTGCCATACAATGGTTCGCGAGTCCTCCGACATAGTAGCCAACATATCAGCCGCCATATTGGCTTCCCTAGGGCCGTGTTGAAAACTAACTGAAGCAAAATTACGACAAATAAAAGCGCACTCCTCATAAATAGCTGCTGCCGGTCCAAGCGAGTTGCCTCCAGATTGCATCACTTGGATCACTTCCATACAATCGGCCTCAATCACCAGTTTGTTGCAGCCCATGTCGTTTGCCAGAATGAGGCCGTCTCGGAGCCCTCGGGCTTCCGCCGTCGCCGCGTCCTCAACGAACCGAATGTCGCTACATGATGCTGCAATGAAGGATCCAGAAGCATCACGTAAGATTGCACCTGAACCCCCTGAACCAGTGTCCTTAGAAAAGGAGGCATCTACGTTGAGTTTTACAAATCCCTCACTTGGCTTGGTCCATCCATGTCTCACAATCTGGACTGGACCCTTTTTCTTTGCTCTTGAGAAGTTCTTGGACAGCGTCGAAATCGCTTGTGCTGATCGTGTAGGATCCTGTAGCTGTTCACCATGCGTAAACTTCCTCCGCTCCCACCACAGGTACCAAACTGTCGTTGCGATTAACTCTTTACAGTTAACACTCGGAAGCAGCGGTGCCGGTACATTAGGAGTTAGAAGTAGGTCAGCCAACACTGCCGCACCTTCCCTTTCGAGGGAGCAAAGCTCGTTGATCTTGTTTGCCATGCCCGGTGCACACCAGACAACTTGAACACGTTGACACTTGAAGAAGGCATGGCTGATACTCTCACAATCCAGACCGCAAATAGGGCACTGTGAGTTAGTAATCATATGCCGATTAGCCATAATGCCCCGACAGGGTATTGCACCATATAGTGCCCTCCAATAGTGAATTTTCACTTTGGCTGGGACTCGCAATTTCCAAAGAATTCTCCATATAGGACTAGTACTTGCGGAGATCATAGAATTGGTTCTCCTCAACTTTCGTCCATGCTGGTGATCCCACTCCATATAATAGGCGGTCTTAACCGTGAATATCCCTGTCCGGTTATAATTCCATGAAACGAAATCCTCCATCATACCCAAGGCAAGGGGTATGTTCAGAATTCTTTGAGCATCAACGGGCCAGAATATATCTCTGATTAGTTGTTCGTCCCATTCTCTACTCTCCAAGTTAATAAGCTCAGAAACATTGGTGATGATTATATTACCTCTCCTTGTCATAACTCTTCTGTTTGGGCTGCTAGGAACCCACGGGTCATCCCATATGCTGATTTGGGTGCCGTCTCCCACCCTCAAAATGTACCCTTTTTTGAAAGTTTGGATACCACTCCATAAGCTCTGCCAAGTGTATGAACTCCCTTTTTTGAGGCTGCAATTTAGGATGTCCCCATCTGGAAAGTACTTAGCTCTGAGTACTCTAGCACATAGTGATTCCGGTTCAGCTATTAGTCTCCAGCATTGTTTGGCCAACAGTGCCAAGTTAAAACAGTGTAGATCTCTGAACCCCATGCCACCATTTCTCTTCGGGACACACATCTTCCACCACGCAAACCAATGCATATGCTTCTTCTCATCCTCATCTCCCCACCAGTATTGGGACATAGTAGTAGTTATCCCATTGCACACTTGTTTGGGAAGCTTGAAGACTGACATTGCATATGACGGTATAGCCTGCACGACGGCTTTCAATAGGATTTCCTTTCCCCCAAAAGAAAGTAGTTTTTCCTTCCATCCTCTAATCCGGCTAAGAACTCTATCCACAAGGTGTTGAAAACAATCTGTTCTATCCACCCCCACAATTGGGGGTAAACCCAAATATTTATCTGTTATTGCCTCCACCATAATATTCAGGATCGTGCAAACTTCGGCCCTAGTCTCCACTGGTGTGCAAGGGCTGAAGAAGATACTAGATTTTGCTTCACTTACCAGCTGGCCGGAAGCTGCACAATAATCATCAAGTGTGCGGCGGAGACTCGCTGCATTGGTGGCGTCCGCCCTCATGAGGACGAGTGAGTCATCAGCGAACAAAAGGTGGGACACTGCCGGCGCATCCCTGCACACCTTAACCCCCAACAAATTTCCATTCTCCTCCTCGTGCATCAGTAGGCTTGAAAGACCCTCAGCACATAGTAAAAACAAATAGGGTGATAGCGGATCTCCTTGTCGGAGCCCCCTAGTAGGCACAAAATAATCTGAAAGGGAATTATTCACTCGCACCTGGTATTTAACAGACCGCACACACTCCATAATAAGTGTCACCCAAGCCACAGAAAAACCCAAGCGGAGGAGTACCTTCTCTAGGAACACCCACTCGACCCTATCGTATGCTTTGTGCATGTCAAGTTTGACCGCACAAACTCCATATTTTCCTTTTATCTTCTTTTTGATTGCATGATAAGATTCAAAAGCCACCAAGAAGTTGTCCGTGATCAACCGTCCCGGGACAAAAGCACTTTGGTTTGGAGAAATTATTTCTGACATGAGAAACTTGAGCCTGTTGGCCAAAAGCTTAGAGATTACCTTGTAAACAACATTACATAAGCTGATAGGCCTGAATTCTGTGATCACCTCAGGGCTCACCACCTTCGGGATCAGTACGATGGTAGTATTATTCCAGCCCTCTGGGATTTTCCTCGTGTTCACTGCCAACAAAACTTCGTCAGTTAAATCTTCTTCAATAATGTGCCAAAACCTCTTATAAAATACCGCGTGCAACCCGTCCGGGCCAGGCGCCTTAAGATCACCGATGCTATACATTGCTTTTTTCACTTCCTCACACGTATATGGTTTATTAAGGTCTTCATTCATTGCATCTGAAACCCTCGGTTGCACTTTATTTATCACCTCTTGGTCGGGCTCCAGGACACCCGAAGTGAACAAAGAGAAAAAATAAGACGTCGCATGCATCTTAATTTGGTTCTGGTCCTCTATCCAATTTCCCGCATCATCCTTCAAACGTTTAATGAAATCCTTCAAACGTTATCAGGACACGGTTGAGAGCGAGGCGAGGGACTCCGCGCTGATTGGCTTCTGAACTTCTAATTGAGCCGTGCGTGCCTATGTGCCGTTTCGTTACTTGGACTCATGTTCCAACCTGTAACTTGCTTTTTATACTCCCTCCATTTCTTTATAAGGTGTATTTGTTGTTGTCCCGATAATGCCCACACGTGTGGGTGCTAAGAGACCTGGTCACACGTTTCGTGTGGTATCTAAGAGAACCGGTCCACATATCTATGTGTGGACAAAACAAGTAATGCCCACATGCCTGGTCTTTTGTCTCGTGGTCCCTTCCACACGCCTACGTGTGGGCAAAATAAATAACGCTCAGACGCCCGTACGTCCGGCCTTCTACCTCACGGTCCCGCACGCCCCGCATGACAGTCACCACACGTTCCCGCAGTTGCCATGGTTGGGATCCTCGTTTAACTACAGTTGCCATGTTGCTAAACTACAGTTGCCATGGTTGCCCAACTGCAGTTGCCATCTTAGGTCAAGTGCCAGATGCCATTTTTGGACAACTTCAGTTGTTGCCATGTATGGTCTGGTCTACTATAGTTGCCATGATTTAAAAAATTTAGGAGTTGCCACCTACTAACACTAGGCAGTTGCCATGTAGCATTATAAAAAGACATGGCAAAATAACATGTTCGGGTAAAGAGAGAGTTGCAATCTGCTTACAAGCACACTAGGGCAGTTGCCATGTATCCTGCAAAACACATGGCAACTGACAGCTTTGGGTGTGGGAGAGGAGACATGCGTGTGAGCGACGGTGGTATTTTTAGAAGTTGCCACCCACTAACACTAAGCAGTTGCCATGTAGCACTACAAAAAGACATGGCAAAATAACATGTTCAGGTAAAGAGAGAGTTGCCATCTCTGCTTACAAGCACATTAGGGCAGTTGTCATGTACCCTGCAAAACACATGGCAACTAACAACTTTGGGTGTGGGAGAGGAGACAGGCGTGTGGCCGAACTGATAAACGCCACACACCAGCCCCTTTGCGTGCGTGAAAACTGGCGTGTGGGCGAACTGCTAAACGCTAACATATCAGTTCGTGCAAACATACATGTGGACGACCAGATGAATGCCCACACACCAGCCCAGTCCTATGTGGCATAAAAATCTGGCAGAACATGTCAAGATTCGTGCAAACATAAATGAACGTTGATCCATGCGTGTGGGCGAGATGCAAACGCCCACATGTGTGGACGTTAGTTTTTTTATTGTTTTTTGATAAAATTTCAGAATGTAAGATGCATTTCTTCTAATTCGTGATAATTCCCTTGTTAGACCTTTAGAAAAGAGAAAAGTGTCTCTCTTCTGATTGTTTGTATCTCTCCTTATAACAAAAGAAGAAAAATATCTCTGGACTAACTGTTTTACTTGCCGCTAACTAGCCAATTTGCCATGGATAATTTCATTCTAACATGTTTATAATTATGTGCCTTGGTTATTGCCGAAAATAATATACCTTACATAAAGGAACGAAGGGAGTAGTACTATATAGTATAGGAATAGGGTGTCCGTATGTGAATTTATAGAAGTGAGTGTATGAGCTTGTTTTATGTTCAAAGAAAAAAAAACATATGGTGCGCGCTGGTTGGGTTCTGATCGGGCCGGGCGTACGAACGTACGTGCCGAGTAGTATAAAAAACCGTAGCTTGCATGCATGCACACGTGTATTTTTTAACTTTTTTGCACACATATATGATTGCAGATCGTTGACGTTGATGGATCAAGTTTACATCAGCAGCAGGAGCGAAAGCGCCAGCAAGCAGGCGGCGAGGGCGAGCAGCGGCACTGCGGCGGGGGCGGGCGAGCCGGAGATGACGTCGCCGTCGTCGTCGGGCTCTTCGGCCTGGTCGTCGTTCTGCGTGCGCGAGGGCGCGAAGGGGGCGACGTAGATCTTGAGCTTCTGGCCCTCCTCGCAGTGCTTGCCGACGCCGCAGAAGTAGTAGCGCGGGCCGGCGGGCGGGATGAGCTCGATGATGGTGGGCCCGTTCTGGTACCGGTTGGTGATGTTGCGCATGCTGCACCCGTCGAACAGGTCCCGGCTCGGCACCTCCACGATGTTGTACACCCCGCTCCGGTACAGGAACACTGCGCGCATGCGATGCGACGGCCGGCGTCAAGGATCGATTGGCGCCCGCCGGAGCCGGAGAAGAAGGGGAAAATATATATAGGAATTGATGATAGCTAGACTCACTGAGCTTGTCGCCCACGCTGATGTTCCGGGTGCGGGCCCATTCCCCGTAGTAGGTCCGGTTGGGGGCCATCTGCCAGCCCTTGCCGGCGCCGACGATGTGGTAGATGCCCGCCGACGAGCCGGCGACGAGGGACGCCACCACGGCCGCGAGGAGCAGCAGGGAGAGGCAGCCTTTGCTCCTCTCCATTTATTCAACGAGATCGATCCGCCGGCCGGCTTGATCTTGGTTTCTCGATCGATGGACGACTCCTATAGATAATCGACTCGTTCGTACGTGCGTCCTCCTTCCTTTTTCCTCCCCTTGTACGTACGCGTGTGGAAGAGAAGAGTTTGGGATGGTGGTAGCTAGCCAGAGGAGATCTAGCGCCCCCATGTGCATGCATGCATGTGATCGATGGAGCAGGACTTGAGGGAGTCAATGGACGACCTTGCCTATTTTTTGCTCTTGGTTTGGTTCCTGCCTCTGGCTAGCTCTTCCCTAATATTGGCAAGTGTGTGATGGTCGCCGGTGAGTTTGTAGCCAATGTACGGATTATCCCTGATCGTAGTGCTTTTATAGATGTGCGGTCGTTTGGCTGGCCACACAATTAGCTCAACTGTAAACAACACGAATTTGTACGACCACTGGCTGCTTGTGCGTGCATGATCATCACTCGTGTGGCATGCTGGATCACGGAAAGTGGAGACGACAACACATGATGACTCTGATTTGATGGTGTTTCTCGAGTACCAGTCTTGAGCTTCGGGATGAAAATTCCATGTCTGACCCTAGTTGGTTACCTTGTTGAATGCTTTGCTTGAGATTTGCCCGGACTAAATATTCAGGGTGAAAGCACACAATCTGGTCTTCAGTGGTTGGTTGGATCCAACGGTGGCAGCATTTGCACCCCACTCCCTTCCTGAAGTCGTTGTTTTTTTAGAATATTTATCATAGCCCTTGTGTTGTCAAGAGATGATTGATGCCGATGGTGGTCGTTGTATTTCGTCAATCACTATCTTGATCCCTTGGG
>NC_041380.1:586407164-586413809 GCF_002162155.2 Triticum dicoccoides
TTTTCTTCTGTCTAACCATAGCTCCAATCTTGTATGACTTTGCCCTTTGCCGGCGTGAGCCTATGTGTGTGTGTGTGTGAGTTGTATGCATCCTAATTATGTAGAGTCTAGGCATGTGCTTATTGTATTTGTATCCCCTTGATGATACGTTCTCTCCCTGGAAAGGTCACTTATCCCCAAAAAACCGAAGGCAACATCTGATATATAATCTAGCTACACCTTTTCAAAACATGAATTAAGCATGATCTGAGACAACTACTTCTTCTGTTCATAAATATAGGTCTTTTTAGAGATTCTAATATGGACTACATACTGACCAAAATGAGTGAATCTACATTCTAAAATATATATATCCATCCGTATGTAGGCTAAGATGGGCAGACTTGGTGATGGGAATACAAAAAAAATCATGTTATTTGTACTCGATTCTTCATATGTAACTGTATCGCTAGCATATGATCCGAAGAAGATAAAACCATCACTGATGATGATCTGAAGGTTGATGCACTATGGAACTCCTATAAGGATATGCTTGATACTTTTGAATTCTCATCTATGAGGTTCAACCTTTCTGCTTTTTGTGCCATCTCATGACCTTGGTGACCCTGAACTCCCATTCATTGAAAAAGGAAATTGAGGATCTTGTTGTGTGTGTATGCCATGTGAGAGAGCTCGAGACTGGCTATGTAGTGATTTCTATGATGGCAATATTAACATCCAGAGTATTAATACTGCTTTTATTGCTCTAATTACATATATCGACAATCCCCAGTTCATATCTTATTACATGACAATATCTCTGGTCAGTCTGCCTTTGAATTGCATAACAGTATATACCCATAGTTCATGCGAATCAATATGGGTTCATTAAATCCAAAACCATACAAGATTGTTTGCCATGGGCATTTGAAATGGACTTTGTGGCACCGAAGTGGATTACGTTGGTTTAAGTTGATGGCATTATCGTCACAATCTCATGCAACACAAGTGTTGATCAAGGACCTCAAAGGGTCCAAGTAGAGCTAGGAAGTGTGGCAGGTCCCAACATCTAGGTCACTAAGCCATGTATCTCCATCATGGAGGAAGTGTGCCATGTCCAAGTACCATTCAATTAGAGTTCTCATGAAAATGAATTGCGCCTTATCCTTGGCATTACAAATGCAATAATTAAATGGCCGAGGAGAGGGGCTTTGCAATCTTTTTTTGTTGGCTCGAATGTGGTATTGAACTATCTGGGAAAACAACCAAGTGAACCAACCATATCTTGCTCAAGTGCAGAAGCCAAGTATCAAGTATAAGGTAGCTGACAAAACCCAAGTTGAAGTGATTTAGTTTAATTACATAATGTGTGGTAGAACCTCGGAATATTTCAGTCAAAGACACTCATTTCCATTTTTATGGTGTGACAACGTTGGTGCAATTAATGTATTGCCAATGTCAATCCAAGATTTCCAAACCCATCAAACATACTGAAGAAGGTTTTCACTTTTCGGGTGAGCAGGAGGCAATGGGAATGATGGATTTCAGGTTTTCATCTCGACCAAAAGAGAGGTAGACACTTTTCATGGGAACTCAATAAGAAATTGCAATCTCCACCTTTTCTCTTTGATGAAGAACTTCTTTTTCTCGTTGTGATGCTCTGATAGAATGTCTGAACAAGACGAAGATAAAAGAAAGCTTACAATCTCATTTCCTCGGAAAAGAATCACAATCTCCCGAAAATCAACAGAGACCTCAAGAAATATGGAAACACACATCTACTAAGTATAGCTGATACGGTGAATCGAAATGATACTGTGGCCATATTTGAAATCATTCAAAAAAAAAACTCATTCTACTGTACACGGTCGCCTTGTATGTACGTGCATACACCAAACCGATGTACGTACATACATACGATCCAATTGCGCCGTGGCTTAGTATGAGCGTAAATACATGGATCCAAGCCCAGATCGAGGGCTATTGTACTTGTGCGGCAAAAATACATACTGGGTAAATACATAGTATACGCATGCCATACATGTTCCCTATAGTTTCTTCTTGGCGTCCACAAGCTTCGCGGGGTCCACCTCCATCGTCGACGCCTGCGCGAGCTCCTCCTGCGCCGTCGACGACGCCTGCGTGGGCTCCACCTGCTCCATCGACGACGGCTGAGCGGCCTCCGCCTGCGCCGTCGACGACGCCTGCGCGGCCTCGTCCTGCGCCGTCGACGACGCCTGCGCGGCCTCCGCCTGCGCCATGGACGACGCCAGCGCGGCCTCCCCCAGCGCCGTCGACGACGCCGGCGGCAGCGCCGCTGCGGCGGGCGCCTCGGTGGCGGTGGCGGTGGCGGTGGCGGTGGCGGGGGCGGCGGCGTCGCCGGAGACGTTGACGGCGACCTTCTGGCCCCCCTCGCAGTGCTCGCCGACGCCGCAGAAGTAGTAGCGCGGGCCGGGCGTGTCGAGCTTGATGATGGTGGGGCCGAGCTGGTACCGCATGGTGACGTTGTCCATGCTGCACGCGTCGAACAGCTCCTTGGTCGGCACCTGCACGATGTCGTACACCCCGCTCCGGTACAGGAACACTGCGTGCACCCACGCCGGCGGCCACGTCAAGAACGGCCGGCCGGCCAGCCGGCGGCGAGGAGAAGGGGAGCGAACAATGAACAAGGAGTACGTACTAGCTAGGTAGCAAACTTACTGAGCTTGTCGCCGACGTGGATGTCCCTGGTGCGGGCCCAGTCGGCGTAGTAGGTCTGGTTGGGGGCGATGCGCCACCCCTTGCCGGCGCCGACGATGTGGAATATGCCGGCGGACGGGCCGGCGAGGGAGGCCGCGAGGAGCGCGAGGAGCAGGAAGGAGAGGTGGGCCTTGCTCGCCATGGTTCTCGACGGTTCTTTCTTCCGATCCGATTAATTCAGCTTCTTCTTCTTCTTCCTCCTCCTCTGGTAGGTGGGTGAGGAAGAACCCTTTCCTTTCCCCTGCGTGGAGGAAAAGATTGCAATGGTGGTGGGGAGGTGGGGAAGACACCCTTGAATCTATCCATGGGGAGCTGCCTATTTTTGTTACTGGTTCCTGTCACTCTTCTCTAATATTGGCAAGTGTTTATGCATAGGCAGCTTTTGTAGCAACACGAAAAAATTGAGTGCACCCCGTGCTTGTGCTATGTTTGGATAGCCTGGCGGTTCCAAGGAGGCAGGTCCGGTTGGCCTGAAATTTACACATGTCCGTGCTGTTATTTGTCTCTTATTCCTGTGAAGGGTCTTCTTGTTGCTTTTATTTTCCTTTTAATAATACACTAAGTTGCTGCAGGATTTTTCTTTCAGAAGGCAACATATATAAAGGGTGTGGCTAGGTCTCAGTCGACTGAGATTTAACCAAGTCTTACTCAAGTGGCATAACATGCAAAACAGAAACAGAAAAACTGAAAATAAAATTATGCATGAATCTCAATGTAACATCTCACGGATATAGCATCGACTGGGACTTCGTCAAGTCTTAGTCGACTGAGACTTAGCAAGACTGATACTATATGAAAGCGACACATGGAACAAAACAGGATGGAGAATAGGGCAACGAATTGTAGTAAGTAACGCAATGTATTCAGTTGGAGAACAGGGTTCTTGTATGTCGTTTGTTCAGAGGGGTCGTGTGAGCAAGTCAGACGGGATGCCCTCTCTTGTAGACGTGTTGTAACGATTTTTATCCCAGTTTTGTCAAATTAACCGGTTAACTCTCTTACTCCCTTCACATAATATAAGTGCATTTTTGACACTCCAATACATGGGACGGAACGAGTAGCTTTTTAGTGAAAATCAGAGTCCTAAGAGGCGCAACTTCAAAACAAATGAAAGTACAGCTATCTGAAAATTACTCCAGACTTCCCCGCAAAAAAAAAAATCCAGACTGAACCTCGTTTTTCTTCGTTTGCTCTTAGGATGTGTCTCGGTCCCACATCAACAAACGTATGGCCTTCTCAATCCGTACTAGTCCATTACCGACATCATTACTCAGCAGATCAAACTAGTGAACTTATCATATGATTACAAAGAAATTTGAACATATTTGGACTCAGATCCTACCAGGACAAAGTCAGAGAGCATATTGTTACAATGAGATAAGAGTATTATCAAAGAATCATGATATCTATGATAGAAATAGGGTTTTTGTTGGTCGCGCAAGACAGAAATATGTGAATTACATAACTATCAATGGCAGCCAACACTCATACATATACTATTGCATCGCCGAGTCCAAATCATTCATTTTTCTTCTGTTCGACACAGAATTTCTGGACTCGGCAGGCATTTTGTTATGTACAGTAATCATATATATATATTACTCTATTCAAATAAGGGGGCTACAAAAAAAATTGGCATACACAAACCCTCGTTGCATCACTCGCACACATCAGGATGCATGATAAACTCCTTCAGACAACAATGTCACCTTCTGCAGTTTTGCTCCGACCATCATACTAGACTGTTAGTCATTGCACATCAAAACTGCGTCGATTCCCGTGAGATGCGGATCAGATCGGGTAAACATAGCATGTAAGGCTCTAGCTCAAAAGTAAATACACGGCATTTGAAGCCCCTAAATCTGTACAGAAACCTAGCCCTAGGCCCTCGTTGAGATGCTGACTACTATGTCAAAGCGCCTTACAAAGTTTATCTTTCAGAGTAGCTGAGGCCTTTCACCCCCTCCAGTCGCCCACTTCATAGGGGGTTTCGAGCAAACATCAATAGTCAGAATTGTAGGTTGCTTCAACTGCGGAAGTGTGTTTTTCCACGGCTTTTGATGTCTCTGCCTTTGATATATCTTGGCACTTCGTTGTTGGCAAGGCAGAATGCTTGATGAAACATACGGTCGCCAAAGCAACATGGCAACCACAGCCAGTTAGATATTCTCATCCTGTAACTTGCTCAACAGATTGTTCAAACAAGCTCAAGGACTTTGATGCTCCCACTAGAGTTGGCGGCTACCACCATATTTGACCTTCCTCTCCAGCAAACGCTCGACACAAACTGCTGATTATCATCATTCGTCTCTTGTCCGGTTATTGGGTCAATGGAACCAAACTTATGGGAAGTTATTGGCATGGGAAAGCTTTTATAGTAAGAATATACCTGCAAACCAACAATGAGTTTTTCCACCAAAATGTCTATTAATAGCACACTTAAATTCACCCGCCAGATATATAAAGTTGTGACGTGAGTTTCAGATCTTGAATTGTTCGTGAATTAATGGTTCCTAAATAAATGCATGAGATTTTCCAAGTTAAATCATCAAGGTAGCATAACCTAACCTCGTCATCCTGAACAAAAAATATATGCCTAGGTGTTGCAGAGCAAGTGTAGTAGTCATCGCGAAAAAAAAGAGTAAGTGTAGTAGCATCAACACTACAGGGTTTGGTGGTTAACAAATTAGGTTGAGGAATGAGGCTAGAAATGTGTGGAGTTAGCAGGGCCGAGGGGAGGGTGAGATCTTTTTTTATGTTGGAACAACAAGGTACTCCCTCTGTAAAGAAATATAAGAGCATTTCGATAACTAAATATAAGAGCATTTAGATCACTATCGCTCTTATATTTCTTTACGGAGGGAGTACATGAGAACTGTCACAACAATGGAAAGTTACATTTTCCTCAGGGAATCAATTTGCATAACATTGGCTGCTCCAAAGAAGTGTTTCCATCCAAGAGAACTCAATATGCTTAACAGTGCCTTGATTAAACAAAGTGGAGTGCCAGCATGACAAGCCAAATATATGCATTCAATATAATACTCACTTCATTGTTTTCAGAACCGCACGTTATGTATCCATCGTGAACGGATAAGCCTACAAAATTCTGCATGGGAAAATGAGGTTGATTACACACCAATTCCAAAAATGGTTACCAAAAGGAAAAAAGCAAATAATTCAGTAAACCTTTTATACCTTCTCGTTGGTATGACCACTCAATGTCAGACTGCAAGCATTAGTAGATAATCCATTAGGATTAGTCCGGTTGAGATCCCATATCTTCAAGGTATTGTCAGTTGACGCAGATATAAGCGTTTCTGCATCCAAGAATCTTACATAGCTGACAGCTTTCCCATGTCCAGAAATGGTACACCAGGGGATCCTTGTATGCCTCAGATCATAACAGTATGTCTTGTAATCAGCTGAGCCAAAGGCTAACATACGAGAGGAGTACGGCGAGAACTGTACACAGCATACGTTGGCCACATTTCTGATTGTGTCCACGCTATTTTTCTGGTAACAGCAACAGGACATAACTTTAATTAGAGAAAATGGTATCAGGAACATGAAAATGTATTAACGGAATATGGAAAGTGTAAATCAAAAAGCAAGACCAAAGTTTATAACTGAAGGTGGTGACTGTTGCTTCTTAGCAATGGTCAAAAGAACAGAAGTTAATTGCACTTGCTCGAGTGTTCAAAGTTAGTTTGGCTGGTTCTTCTGAAAGGCAGGCCCATCAAGGGTTGTTAGGGGGAAACTGAACGAGTCTTAGATCGGGCACAGCTTAGCCCAACTTGCATTTATGAGCTTTTAGCCAGCCCAGCAAGGGATACAGGGCGGTGTCCCGCATAAGCCCGCAAAAGCAGGGAGTTAATTTGAACTGAACTAAATCGCCAAAAGAATGCTACAACTAACCTGCTCTAT
>NC_041380.1:586414271-586419076 GCF_002162155.2 Triticum dicoccoides
AACCCAGCCCAGTAAGGTCTGGACTACTACTATGGTGTTTCGGATAGGCACATAGGAACAATTTAAGAGCTTGATATTTCTTCATCTGCAGCCCTTCTTTATGTGGCATACATAACTCCAGATTGCTATAAGCATAGGGTAACATAGCAGAATGTTTGAAATACCAGACTCTAATTAAGACTATCCTGTTGAAATTGGAGTAGAACAAGTTATGAAGTTAAATAACATGCCTGGTTAATATTCCAAACTTTCACGCAACAATCGTCACTCCCACTTGCCAATCTAGTTGGATCCACCTCTGAGAAACTCACAGACCAAGCTCTTTTCCGATGCTCTGTAAACTGTGTGAACCCTTGGCCAGTGCTTGCATCCCATAGCTGCATTCCATGGTGAAAATTAGACCAATGGCAAAACGAAAGTAATAAGGTGTGGTGCATTTCCAGGTAAGCATAAAAGAAGGAATGAATCGCCACAGTACCGAAAGAAACAAATGAGCAATGACAACTGTGAGAAAAGATTAGCAGTTAGTGGAAAATATTTTGACAGGCACAAAGTGCTTTTTTATACCAGAACATGTACGCACTGTTGAATGTTGATGCAAAACCATACTCCTAAGGTTTTCAGGATGTGAATGCAGATACAACTTTAGTGTTGAAGTACTCCCTCCGGTCCTTTTTAGTTCGCATATAAGATTTGACTGAAGTCAAGACTCGTAAAGTTTGACCAACTTTATAAAAAAAGGTACCAACATTCACAATCTGAAATCAATATCAATAGATGTGTCATGACTTAAAGTTTCATATTGTATAACTTTAGCATGGCAGATGTTGATATTTTTTCATATAAATACGGTCAAACTTTATGAAGTTTGACTTCAGAGAATTCTAATATGCAGAGTAAAAAGGACCGGAGGGAGTATTAATAGATTGTCCATGCTTTCTAAACAGCTAAAGCTTTTCGGGTGAAACTCAACAAGGAAAAGATGCTTATCCTCAAACAGCAATTCACTTTACTGTTTCCAGGCGAAGCTCACTGATTCAACCTTAAGTATTTTGCTTCAATAACGGAATAGTTTGTGCTGTCCCTCCCAACTCATAATCATAATGCTAACAAAGAAACAAACCCAAACATAAAATTTGGGCACAGCAGACAACAAATTGCTTGTCCCACAACCGAAACTACTATCAGGATATGGTGCCCAAATCAATAGAACATTACATACCAATCAGTACTATGCTAGATCCAGAAGTAGGCAGTTGGTACTTAAATAATAATAATATCCAAATCCAAGATATGCATATAAAGCTCACTGAATCAGATAAATGAAGCCACTACAACAAAGGTAGGGAAAAGAACTGCAACGAATGAATGAAGTATGCCAACTTGATCATAGCATACAAGTTATACTGTTGTCTGCCGTGTGGTGAGTATCTTGGGAAACATATAATGGCACAGCACATCCATTAGATACGTACCTGAACAGTGCCATCATAGTCTGTTGATGCCAAGTAGTTCTTTATATAGTTGTTCCAACAGACACAACTAAGCTTGGACTTGCTAGGCATCTCTACTATAGGATAATGAATATCAACATGATCATTTAAAAGAGCATCAAATTCGAATATTTTGATTTTCTTTGAGACCCCAGCAGCAGCAAAATATTCTTCATCACGGTCAAAACTCAAAGAGCAGATCACATTTGGAGAGTTAAGTATATCAGCATTCTTCAAAATCCCTCGTACTTCAAACCTACTATGCCGGGCATATTTGCATAGACCATCAAAAAAGCATCCAAGGCGGTCTGTTGGCCCATTCATAGCATCGGCGTCACTGTGGTTAAAGTTTTCACGGACCCTCAAAGCATCATTATCGGAACGCTTAATTACATTAGTCTCAGATGTTTCAATGGTGGACCTCGTGGAGTAATATGCATTTTCAAGCTGCTGCAAATTCTTCATCACCCTCTCCTCGTATATGCCTGACCTGCCTGGTGGTGTTAGCAAACCTGACAACGATGCCCCTCTCAGGGCATTTGATGAAGTACCTGGCACATCATTAGAACTTGCTGGTACATCCATGTCCCCTAAACTGAACCCCATCCTCAACGAGTGTCTTCTCTCAGCCTCTACAATATCAGTCTGCAAGCTTGCAAGATCTGCTGATAACTTGGCAGCATGCATCTCCTTTTCTTCTTTCAGTTGAGACAGAAAATTCAGTAACAAACCAGACTCTGTGTCCTCCTCATTGATAGCAGCTGGCGCCTTATCTAACACCGACAAATCCTGACCCTCATTTATCAAGTCACATCCTAGAATGTCTCTAACAAAAAGAAAAAATGCTGTTAGGTATAAATTGACGTGGAACTATTTCCCCCAGTTTGCAGGTGGCAAAGACTTGTCATCTTACACATACAAAAGGAAGTACTGCTAAATTTTTGTGTGCGATCTACAGATAAAGGATTCCTGATATATCAGAACAACGCATCTACATGTAGTTGTTCCTTCATGAAAGCAATAACTTAACATTAACAAAACCCACAAATTCACTCTATAATTATATGAACAGATCTCTAGAAAGTAGAATTAGAGAAATAGTTGTCCTACAGGTACATATATGGGACCAGAAGCAAACAAAGGTAATGGACATGTCAGGGAATAATCAGTTCTCATTACACATTGAAATAACCATGTTCAGGGAGCTCTTCCTTTAACTCAAATGTAACTTCAATCATTCATCGGAATAGAACTAAATGAACTTCTGATTTTATCCAACTAATCAGTAAGGCAATGCCTTTTTGAGCTGAGGAGAGATTGAGTATGCCCACCTTGCTTTTGGTCGAGAAAAAGGATCCGGATGCAATAGCCAAAGGCAGAAGCCAGCCTCCTTGGGACTTTCTGAAAGAAAAATTGGAGGCAGGATCCGGTGGCGAAGATCTGACATTGCAGCACAATGCAGCTCCCATGTTTCACAGCAGCAAAAGAGCTGGTAAAAAAAATAAACTTGGTCAATACCTTAACCATCTGAAGATAGAATCTGTAGAATTACATGTAAACAAGAAAAGATACTGAACTCAAATGAGATTTCCAGTAAAAGGCAGATCCAGTTGTTTATGATGCATGTGTTAGCTCCTAGAGGAATATGCTGCAACACTGACTATATAAGGTGAGCAAGGCTAAAAAGGATAAGCGGGTAATACCAAAATACCATGTCAAACAACAAGATTATTCCATAATGTCAGACATAAATTGCACAACTCAATTAGATTATACTAATATAGTAACAGATGCTTTCAGCAATCAGACTGCTGTTGAACAACATAAAATATCAGGCTGGTCGGTTCTGTTTTCTATTAAGCAGGAAACACTATGATATACGAGTGTGAAAAGGTCGATATCTCATAAGTATGATTGCATAATAAGAACCACATGACTTTGATTGATATAGTAAACCATCCAAAATATGACTTCTTGAAGTGCAAACAAATAGTATTCTCGCAATCTCACTTCACTTCTATGAGCATTCAAAGTGCTTAAGACTTTAGAGAAACCTATTTCGGGACATGTCATGAAAGTAACTAACATACCTCAAATAAAAGAACCCCAAGGCTGTAGATGTTGGATGGGAATGTGCCTTTCGATTGATTGAGCTCTTCCGGGCTTCTGTACCAGCTATCTTCTAGCATCCTCAATTCAAGTACTGATTCTTGGTTGCCATAATTAGGAAAACGTTGGCCATAAGATGCATTACCGCCATAGTAAGGTTCGCCAAACTTAGAACGACCTCCGACGGTGCAACTAGAATTTCCCTGTCCTAAAGCACCTAGATCAGCACCTTCACTTTGGTTGCCCCCTTTGTGGTCAGTCCGGAAGGGATGTATCGGTCGCCTGACGGCAACAGAACCTTGTTCACCAACCTTCTGATACTTCAGGATTGAATGTCCATTGCCATTACACTCTTGGTGCAAAGTTTTCTGATCGAAGCATCGTTTTCTGTTAAAAACATCATCTGCGGCCATATCCGGTTTGGCTGGGGTTGATAAATCTTGTTTGCTGTAAGAACCGGTATACCTTACTTGGTTTGGGGATGATATTATAAAATACGACGGTCGCAACTGCTGTAAGGTTACACCCTGTGCGTGGGATTTGTCTACATGATCAAGGATCTGCTTGAACAACTGCATTTTCTCAAACTTGCTCATCGCTTGGCGTGCGGGCTTAATTAGTTCCCTCAGGCTCGTTCCCTCATACTGAGATTCGGAAACATTTCCACCACTGCTGAAAAGTGTACCATCCAATCTGGCCACAGAATCGTGTGTTGAGCTAGGAATCTTAGGGATCTTATCCATAGGGGCTCTGGGTCTTGCATTAGCTTGAACTTGGATCTCCTCGCGTGAACCTTGGTAGGTAACCCTTTTACCCTTCAATACAGGCTTAAAGGGGGAACCCTGAACCCCAGATGAAGGTGTCAAAGTCTTACTCCTCATCTGGTCGATAATTCTATTTGAGAAGCTACTCACTTTCAGACCATTATCCCTTTCAGACCGCTGCTCATTTTGATTCGGCCGTGAAGACAGGATATGCTGCTCACTTTGATTCGGCCGTGAAGACAAGATATGCTGCTCGCTTTGATTCGGCCGTGAAGACAGGATATGCTGCTCGCTTTGATTCGGCCGTGAAGACAGGATATGCTGCTCGCTCTGATTCAGCCGTGAAGACTGGATATGCTGCTCACTTTGATTCGGCCGTGAAGACGGGATATGCAGCTCACTTTGATTCGGCCATGAAGACATGATATGCTGCTCACTT
>NC_041380.1:586419474-586420771 GCF_002162155.2 Triticum dicoccoides
GCCGTGAAGACAGGACATGCTGCTCGCTCTGATTCGGCAGTGAAGACAGGACATGTTGCTCGTTCTGATTTGGCCGTGAAGACAGGTCATGCTGCTCGCTCTGATTCAGCCGTGAAGACAAGATAAGCTGCTCGCTCTGATTCAGCCGTGAAGACAAGATATGCTGCTCGCTCTGATTCAGCCGTGAAGACAAGATATGCTGCTCGCTCTGATTCAGCTGTGAAGACAAGATATGCTGCTGCTGCTGATTACCAAATGACATACTGAACTCCGTATTAACATTTTCGCCGCGGCCAAATGGCATTCCATTGCCAGAAGCATCAATGTGCTGAGACCCCATGCCGTTGCCAAGGCTGACGGCCAAATTTTCCCTGCTGACCAGATCAGCATTCCTCAAGTTTGCAATGTCACCACGGCTGACCGCCAAGGCTTCCCTGCTAGCGGCATCGGCGGTCCTCCAGGCCATGCGCGTGAAGTTACCCCAGAGGCCCCGCATAACGGCAGGCCTGTCCCCACTGCTGCTAGTGCTCCCACCGGCAGAGGCAGCAGGCTGCTGGGCCTCAGAGCTGATGCAGTTCCTCACGGTGAGCTCCTCCACCTTCTCGTCGGCGTTGCAGCCCGCCAGGCAGCGCTGCTGCTGGGTGACGCTGCCGGGCCTGGACGACTCGGAGCGCGACATCCCGACGCTGGGCGTCCCCATCACGCCGTCCGTGCCGGTGCCGGTGCCCATGGAGTTGAAGAAGGAGAAATGCTCCGACCACTCGATTTCGCGGGCGTGCGGCAGCGGCGTGGCGGGCATCTCGACCGGCTCGCTGCCCGTCGGCAGCTGCTGCTGCTGCTGATGCTGATGTTGCTGCTGCGCGGCCTGGCCGCTCTCCTTGCCGCCCTTAACCTGCACATCCCCGCCGCCGCCGGCCGCCTCCGCCGCCCGAGTCCCCTCCATCCCCGCGCGAAACCTAGCCACGCGCTTGGGATAACAAGATCACGGCCCACCGCAGCATCCGCCTCACGATTCAGTAGCCGCGAGTTGGAGTCGGCGGGCACAAGCACAAGCACAAGCTGGAGTCGCGCCGGCCACGAATCCCGCCGCAGAGGTGGGACCACGGCCCCGCGCGGGCTACCTGCAGGCCACAAAACGAAGCGGAGAGTTGAGGATTCGCCGGCCCGGGAAGCGGAACGGCACGCCCGCACCAAATCAGGGCCACCAGAACGAACCGCGGGATTAGAGCCGCCGCCGCGGGAAGGGAGGGGAAGGGGGAGTTTCCCGAAAGGGAAAGGCGCCTAGGTTCCCTGGTTT
>NC_041380.1:586421135-586445111 GCF_002162155.2 Triticum dicoccoides
GGGGACGAGGAAGAAGAAGCGGTGGGGGGCTAAACAAAATCGCGTGCGGCTGCTTTATCCTCCCGTCCCACCGTACCCGCTTGTTTCTGCTCTGCGCTCCGGTCGCGCTCCTTGGCCGCGGTGCAACGCTGGCCTCTTGTTCTTTTTTTTTTTTTTTGAAAGCAACGCTGGCCTCTCTTGTTCGGGTCCGGGGGCACATCATTCGTGCGGCCACATTCGCCTCGCCTGCTCTGCCCATCTTGGCTCGCTCGCTCGCTCGCTTGGTCGAGTCGGGCGGGGCGACGAAGAGTCAGCGTGCGTGCGTGCGTGCGTGGTGGTGCGGTGCGTTTAGTCTTTTTCTTCTTTCCCTACCTAATAACCCGAACAAATAGCGAAATGAGTCCATTTCTCATCAATCAAGACTAGTAGAAAAGGTCAAACACTTAGACTCGAGTGAACGTCTTTTTTATTTTGCGGGCAGGCTTGAGCGAATGTCAGTGTCAAAGTCAAGGGGTTTCATCAAGGCTGCGCGCTGCTGCAGTGATGACGCGGCGTGATTCAGTTTTTTTTTTTTACCAACATGTGCATGAATGGTCAGCAGAACGGTGGTGTGACTGTATGGGCGTATGTGTCTATATTGTGTTCTAAGAAAGAATATTAGAAAAGTCAAACACTTAATGTCGGTGTCAAAATCGGCAGATCTCGGGTAGGGTGGCCCGAGCTGTTTAGATCGGGTCGATGGGTAACAAGAGAGAACATGCGCAAAGTTTGCCCAGGTTCGAGCCCTTTCTATGGAGGTAAAACCCTACGTTCTGCTCCTGCTTATATTATGGAATTATCAAAGTACATAACCGACCTACCTCAAGATCGTGAGTTGTGGTCTAACCCCTGGGGGTATGATGAACGGGTGTATGGATGGTCTCTACGGACTAAACACTCTGGTTTATATAGGCACCAGAGGTATCTAGGGTTACACATGGCCGGTTGCCATCTAAGAATTTACATGCCGAATATAATCAGATGTGCTTGAAGTTCACGCCAAGTATTACGTCATCGCACATTGAAGGCCTCCGGGGTACTTCTTAGTGGGTTGGTTGTCTCGCCCATACATTACTCCAGCTGGGCTAGGACCCCCTAGTTCAGGGCACCGTCAGTGGCCCCCGAACTTGTCTTCGAAGCAGAGGTTGACAACCTTCCTAGGATAACGTCTTCGGCCGGGCAATCTTCAGCTTAGCTGGCAAGTTCGATGTCCTCGGATGGGTATCACACAAAACTCATGAGCCCCTTAATTGGTTATTGTTTCCCTCTTGATGGAGGCCCGAGCAAATCCAGCCATGTGCTGCCCAAGACGCATTTTTATTCATATGAAGCGCAAAGCTTGCATACTCTCAAAGACTAGCAGTGTAGGTGAGCTCGGGAGTCAGTTATTTACAGCCTTTATCGAAGCGTCACCACTCCTGACATCGCGTGCGTCAGCCATTACTTATTTGAATCGAGGTTCAAGGCAAACCTCTTATTGGCACGTCGTATCAAAATGGAGATCATGCCCCGCATTTTAGGGGATATCAATTATTTCTTCCCAAGCGGCCATGATGGCACGAAAGGCCGAAACATGGCAATTTTTACGGCGCAATAGAGGGGGATGCTTCACCTTTTACTGGCTTATAAAGAGCAAGAGGGGTCGAATCCACACTCCCACGCTTTCCTCCTGCTCCAGCGCTCGAACCCTCCAAGCCTTCACATTCCCAATCTCATTCTCAAGCCAAAAAAAACTCCTCCCCAAGCTTCTGCATTCGCACGAATGGCTGATGCGGACATGAAGGGGAGGTGGGTGGCCTCTAAGGTCACCGACACCACCATCACTGAGCTCCGCGCGGCGGGATACATTCCCGCCGCCTGCCGGGAACGAGCCCAGGTACTGTTGGGGAATGGTGCATGGAAAACAAAAAAAAGTATACGCGCACGCAAGATCTATACATGGAGATGCATAGCTACGAGAGGGGAGAGCATGGCTGCGTACCCTCGTAGACTGTTTAGCGGAAGCATTAATCAACACGGTTGATGTAGTCGAACACCTTCACGATCCAACCGATCAAGTACTGAACGTACGGCACCTCCGCATTTAGCACTGGTTTAGCTCGATGACGTCCTCGCCTTCTTGATCCAGCAAGACAGGCGAAGTAGAAGATGAGTTTCGGCAGCACGACGGCGTGGTGACGGTGGTGATGCAACTATCTCCGTAGGGCTACGCCGAGCACTACGAAAATATGGCCGAGGACGAACTAGAGGGAGAGGGGCGCTACACATGGCTTGGGTATCGTCGTGTGTGTTGCCCCTCTGCCTCCACACATATATATAGGTGGGGGGAGGGGAGGCAGCCTAGGGTTACCACAAGGGGTCGGCGGCCACCTTGGGCCTTGCCCTAGCCACCCCTACCTTCTTAGGCGCACGGGGAAAGGCGGGGGAGGGTGCCCCCCCTCCTTTCTCCCATGAGGAGGGGGAGGCAGGAGGGGCTAGCCCTCCCCCCTTTCCTTCCCTAGGGTCGACGGCCAGGGGGAGGGTGCGCCAGCCCCTTGTGGGCTGGTGTGTGCCTCCCCTTGGCCCATTAGGCCCATATAATCCCCCTAGGTCTCCTGGAACACCTTGCAGTGACCCAATGAATACCAAGTATATCCTGAAACCTTTTCGATGACCAAATAGCATCGTCCTATATATCAATATTTACCTCCGGACCATTTCGGAGCTCCTCGTCATGTCTGTGATCTCATCCGGGACTCCAAACAACATTCGGTCATCAACTCACATAACTCATATAATACTATATCGTCAACGAACGTTAAGCGTGCGGACCCTACGGGTTTGAGAATGATGTAGACATGACCGAGACGCATCTCTGGTCAATAACCTAGTTCACATCGTCCTGTAATTTAACACCAATAACACTTGTAATTGCACTAGAGTCAATAATCTAGTTCACATCGTCCTATAATTTAACACCAATAGTTCACATCTTTATGTGATTAGTTAACATCTCCATGTGACTAATACCCAAAGGGTTTACTAGAGTTAATAATCTAGTTCACATCGCTATGTGATTAACACCCAAAGTGTGATCATGTTTTGCTTGTGGGAGAAGTTTAGTCTACGGGTCTGCCACATTCAGAGTCGTATGTATTTTGTAATTTTGTCTATGTCTACAACGTTCTGCACGGATTCATGTTCACCGACCGATCCCAATGCTGCTCCGACCCATATCTCGTCAACACTAGACAGCAAATAGGAAGAAGCGCTCATCCAGTTCCTCCATGAGAACTAGGACATCTTTGCATGGAAACCTTCTGACATGCCAGGTGTACCCAGGGGACTGGCTGAGCATCGTTTGCGAATCGACCCGAAAGTAAAACCCGTCAAGGAACATCTCTGATGGTCCCCCGTCTAGAAGAGAAAAGCAATTGGCGAGGAAGTGGCTCGGCTCCTGGCAGCTGAGTTCATCCGAGAGATTTACCACTCCGAGTGGCTCGCCAATGTTGTCATGGTCCCTAAGAAGGATGATTCACTTCGCATGTGCATTAACTTCAAGCATATCAATCGGGCCTGCCTGAAAGATCATTTTCCTCTTCCCCGCATCGACCAAATTGTCGACTCGACTGCGGGGTGTGAGCGTTTGTCCTTCTTGGACGCCTATTCCGGGTACCATCAGATCCGACTGTATGGGCCCGATGAGATAAAAACGGCTTTTTATCACTCCATTCGGGTGTTTCTGTTATGTCACTTTGCCATTCGGCCTGAAGAACGCCGGAGCCACATTCATGAGGATGATCCAGAAGTGCCTACTCACTCAAATCAGTCAGAATGTGGAAGCATACATGGATGACATTATAGTCAAGTCACGTAAAGGTTCTGACCTGCTGGCTGACCTTGCCGAAACCTTTGCCAACCTCAGAAGGTATGATATCAAGCTTAATCCATCAAAGTGCACATTTGGAGTTCCTGGTGGAAAGTTACTCGGTTTCCTCATTTCCGAACGAGGGGTCGATGCTAACCCAGAGAAAGTTGGTGCCATTCTTCGGATGAAACGCCCTGTGCGTGTGCACGATGTCCAAAAGCTTACTGGTTGTTTGGCTGCCTTGATTCGATTCATTTCTCGTCTCGGTGAAAAGGCACTGCCTCTTTTACCGACTGATGAAGAAGTCTGATAAGTTCGAGTGGACTCCCGAAGCTGATGCAGCATTTGTAGAGCTCAAAGCCCTGCTTTCCACCCAGCCGGTGCTTGTTGCACCAATCAGCAAAGAGCCTTTACTGCTTTACATTGCAGCCACTGGACAAGTTGTCAGTACAGTACTCACGGTCGAGCGGGAAGAAGAAGGAAAAACTTATAAAGTTCAGCGCCCAGTGTATTACATTTCTGAAGTTCTGACTCCATCAAAGCAAATATATCCCCATTATCAGAAGCTTGTTTATGGAATTTACATGACCATAAAGAAGGTTGCACACTATTTCTCTGATCATTCCGTTACAGTCGTCAGCGATGCTCCATTATCGGAGATTTTGAACAACAGAGATGCAACTAGTCGAGTGGCAAAGTGGGCGATTGGACTCCTTCCCCTGGATATCAAGTTTGAAGCAAAGAAGGCTATTAAGTCCCAAGCAATAGCTGATTTCCTCGCCAAGTGGATTGAACAGCAACTTCCGGCCCAAATTCACTCGGAGCATTGGACCATGTTCTTCGATGGGTCCAAGATGCTGAATGGTTCCGGTGTTGGAGTGGTGTTGGTCTCCCCCCGTGGTGACAAACTCAGTTATGTTCTCCAGATTCACTTTCACTCCTCCAACAATGAGGCCGAATACGAGGCACTTCTATATGGGTTGCGTATGGCCATTTCACTCGGCGTCCGTCGCCTCATGGTCTATGGCGACTCAGATTTAGTGGTCAATCAGGTGATGAAGGAGTGGGACGTCAGAAGTCCAGCCATGACTGATTATTGCAATGCAGTAAGAAAGTTAGAAAAGAGGTTTGAGGGGTTAGAGCTCCATCACATCCCTCGACTGAAAAGTCAAGCAGCCGATGATCTGGCAAAGATAGGCTCCAAGAGAGAAGCCATTCCCAGTAATGTGTTCCTGGAGCATATTCATACACCTTCAGTTTAAGAAGATCCCTTCACTAAAGAGCCCCCACGGCCGAAGAGTGCCACCGATCCGACTGAAATCGAGATCCCGGCCGTGGTCGACTTGATCATGGAAGTTTTGGTCATCACCCCCGATTGGACAGTGCCATATATCGCATACATTCTTAGAAGGGAACTCCCAGAAGATGAAGAAGAGGCTCGACAGATCGTCCGTCGATCTAAGGCCTTCACTGTGATAAGAGGACAGTTGTTCAGAGAAAGTGTGACTGGAGTTTGCCGGAAATGCATAACACCTGAAGAAGGTCGAGTGATCCTCAATGATATCCACTCGGGGACCTATGGTCACCATGCGTCCTCTCAGACCATTATGGCCAAAGCATACCGAGCGGGATTTTACTGGCCTCGGGCAAATGAGATGGCACAAGAAATAGTCAACAAATGTGAAGGTTGTCAGTTTTACTCCAACATGTCTCACAAGCCTGCGTCGGCCCTGAAGACCATTCCACTCGTCTGGCCTTTTGTTGTTTGGGGATTGGATACAGTTGGACCTTTGAAGACTGGCAGGAGTGGATTCACTCATGTGCTTGTAGCAGTCGACAAGTTCACCAAGTGGATTGAAGCCAAGCCTATCAAGAACCTTGATGCAAGTACTGCTGTCAGCTTCATCAGGGAGATAACATTCAGATATGGTGTTCCACATAGCATCATCACTGACAACGGATCAAAATTTGATTCTGATGAGTTCAGGACTTTTTGTGCTTCACAAGGTACTCGAGTCGACTATGCCTCGGTCGCCCACCCCCAGTCGAATGGACAGGCTGAAAGAGCAAATGGATTGATTCTCGAAGGACTGAAACCCCGACTGATGCATGACCTCAAACACGCAGCAGGAGCCTGGGTCGATGAACTTCCATCAGTATTATGGGGATTGAGGACAACTCCCAATCGGTTGACTGGCAGAACCCCGTTTTTCTTGGTTTATGGAGCCGAAGCTGTACTTCCGAGTGACTTGCTCCATAATGCACCCCGGATCGAGCTTTTCACAGAGGAAGAAGCAGAACAAGCACGACAGGATGCAGTTGACCTCCTTGAAGAAGAAAGAGAGATGACCTTGATCCGATCAACCATCTATCAGCAAGACCTGCGTCGATTCCATGCCAGAAACGTGAGGGGTCGAGCATTTCAAGAGGGAGACTTAGTTCTCCGAGTGGATCAGCAGAAACCACATAAGCTTCATCCCTCTTGGGAAGGTCCCTTCGTGGTCACCAGAGTTCTCCACAATGGAGCGTACCACCTTTACGACGTCGAGCACAAGAAAGACGAGCCGCGCGCCTGGAATGCGGAGCTGCTCCATCCCTTTTATACTTAAACACTCAGTCTACCGAGATGTAATAAAAAACAACTTTGTATTTTGTTTATCAAAGACAAGAGTTTTACAGTCTTCTAAAAAGATTGTCGATTGTTTACATCTGCTTCTGAAATCCCCCAGTGGGTGGCTCAGCTGTGAATCCATTTCGCCTAAGTTGAAAAAATCCTATCGAGTGATGAGCAAGCCTCTCACTCGGGGGCTTAGCTGCAAACCCGTTTCGCCTAAGATGAAAAAATCCTACCGAGTGATGAGCAAGCCTCTCACTCGGGGGCTTAGTTGCAGTCCAGTACTCGCCTAAGTTGAAAAAATCCTACTGAGTGATGAGCAAGCCTCTCACTCGGGGGATTAGCTGCAGTCCAGTACTCGCCTAAGTTGAAAAAATCCTACCGAGTGATGAGCAAGCCTCTCACTCGGGGCTTAGCTGCAGTCTGAAAGTGCGTTATATCGACTAGAGGGGGGGGGTGAATAGGCGATTTTTATGAAAGTCTTCAAAACATGGGAGTTTTGAAGACAAACGATAGTAATGAACCTATAACCATGGAGCGGAAGGTAGACTACCCTAGACAAGCCACAGTCAAGTGTTCAATGAAGTAAAAGCATGAAAATAACAGCAACTAGGCAGTACGGATCAAGATGGAAGATACTATGAAACCAATCTGAACAAACAGTCACACAGTGAAGACAAATGGACAATGCAAATAGGCATTGACTTCACAAGGGCCAACAGTAAATAAAGAGATGGGAAGGATAGAACCAGTGAGCTTGGTGAAGACAAAGTTTTGGTAGACCAGTTCCAACTGCGGTGACAGTCTGTACGTCTGGTTAGGGCGGATGGGTATTTAAACCCAAGGACACACAGTCCCGGACACCTAGTCCTGAACACGTAGCTCAGGACGCTCAGTCCTCACCGTATTCCCCTTGAGCTAAGGTCACACAGACCTCGCCCAATCACTCTGGTAAGTCTTTAAGGTAGACTTCCAAACCTTCATAGACTTTGTTCACCGGCGATCCACAATGACTCTTGGATGCTCAGAACGCGACGCCTAACCGGCTGGAGGATTCACAGTCCTCAAGTGTAATAAGTCTTCAGATCACACAGACAGGAAGACTTAAGTGATGCCTAACACTCTTTGGCTCTGGGTGTTTAGGGCTTTATCCTCGCAGGAATTCTCTCTCAAAGGCTTCGAGGTGGGTTGCTCTCAAACGACAAAAGCCGTACTCTAACTCTGAGCAGCCAACCGTTTATGGTTGTAGGGGGTGGGCTATTTATAGCCACTAGGCAACCCGACCTGATTTGTCCGAAATGACCCTTGGTCACTAAGGAACTGACACGTGTTCCAACGATCAGATTTCAAACACACACGGCAACTTTACTTGGGCTACAAGCAAAGCTGACTTATCCAACTCTGGACAAGATTTGCTCTCATAGTCTTCACTCGAAGACATAGGATTTTGGTTAAGCATCACTTCAGTCATTCTGACTGGTTCACTTGGACCCCACTTAACCGTACGGTGGTTCCTATGACTCAACAAAGAAGAAAAAGAACGACGAAACAACTAAGTCTTCGCGCTCCATAGTCTTCATGCGATGTCTTCTCTTGTCATAGTCTTCAATGTGAATGTCTTCACATACCACCTTTGACTTCAATGTCTTCATTCATTTTTAGGGGTCATCTCTGGTAGGAAAACCGAATCAACGAGGGACTTCTACCTGTGTTATCATGCAATTCTCACAAACACATTAGTCCCTCAACTAGGTTTGTCGTCAATACTCCAAAACCAACTAGGGGTGGCACTAGATGCACTTACAATCTCCCCTTTTTTGGTGATTGATGACAAACTAGTTGAAGTTTTCAACGGGGAATATAATATGTGAAATTGTAAAGGATAGGGGATTGTCTTCATAAGTTGCAAGGGCTCCCCCTGAAGATGTGCATATAAGTAATTTGCTTTTGGAATGCAAATGCACACGGCAGGTTGTACTTGTGGAGATCCTCTTCAACTTATGATGACAAGTCATTATGCAAGATATGATGTAATGAAGATAATGACATGCATAATGAAAAATGGACGTCTGCAAAATGATCTAAGTGCGGAATTTATCGTCACACATGCGGAATTTATCATCGCATCACAGAATAGCAAATAAGTAGCAGACGACCATCGAGTTTAAGTGTTACAACTCAAAGAACCAAATGTATCAAAAACGTGAGTTGTAAGCACTTGGCAAAAGTAGCAAAAATAAACCAACCACCCATATAGACCAGCTTGAAGACTATCAACTCATATGCTTCTCCCCCTTTTGTCGGTGAGGACCAAAAAGGTTTGAAGACATAGAGCGCCTACTCGTTCCCATGAGGAGTAGGTGAAGCAGCAGGGTCGTCGGTGTTGTTAGGCGGTGCAGACGAACTCGGGGCAGTGTCGATGCGTGCAGAAGTAGGGGGCGGTGAAGTAGCATCATCTTCATCATCGATCACTCTGGCATTCACAGTTGTAGCAGAGGAGGAGAACTCAGAGTCTTCAAGAGACGGAGTTCGTCGCAACACAGTCCTTCTTGGAGGTGTTGAGTCAAACTTGAAGCGTTCAGAGAAGACATCCTCTTGAAGATCATCCTCAGAGCACATAAGTGTCAGCCCTTTCCATGTACGCCGACAGGTTTCATGGGAAACAAAGGCATTCTTGGTGGCAAGATTGCGAATCCTGTTTACGTCCACCAAGAGGCTTTGCATTTGGTGCTTCAGCTAGTCATGATGCCTATCATGTTTCTGATGAAGGGCAACCAGAAGCTCTTGGTCATTGAGAACACGGGAGCGCTTCTTGGGCCGTTGGGCAATGGTGCTTTCAGTGGCTTCAGTGAGGGCACGATGAGGTGCACGTGTAGTTCCAACCAGAGGATAAACATGTGTGACTGCTTGAACTCCTTCAATGTTTTGAGAGAAGCTTTGATTCTCAGCATTCTGAAGACTAAGGGGCTCCTTGGCAGGCTCTGGATAGATGGCTTCAACTGACATATCGACGTCAGGCAGAAAGATCCGATGATTGCGAGCAGAGGGCTGATAAGTGACAGCTGAGTGTAGTTTGATCAGCCGCATAATCCATGGAGCGTAAAACTTCAAGCCAAAAATGTCAGATCCTGATGCAGCAAGCTGGCGAATAAAGAAGTCTTGTGCATTGAAGCTTTTTCCATGAAGAATATGAAAGACCAATGTCTTAATTGCGCCTTCTAGCTTGGCATGTGAGAATGTCCTTTGATGGGCCAGAGAGTTTGCCTTATGATGTGATAGATAGTACGTGGCAGATACTCAAGGTCTTCAACAAAGAAATCCTTAGGATATTCAGCATCTGGAGGCAAAGGCTTCATCATGCTAAGTGTCGGTGTCAAAACAGGCGGATCTCGGGTAGGGGGTCCTGAACTGTGCGTCTAGGCCGGATGGTAACAGGAGGCAAGGGACACGAATTTTTACCCAGGTTCGGGCCCTCTCGATGGAGGTAAAACCCTACGTCCTGCTTGATTAATATTGATGATATGGGTAGTACAAGAGTAGATCTACCACGAGATCGGAGAGGCTAAACCCTAGAGGCTAGCCTATGGTATGATTGTTGTGTATGAATGTGTTGTCCTACAGACTAAAACCCTTCGGTTTATATAGACACCGGATAGGGTTAGGGTTACATAGAGTCGGTTACAATGGTAGGAGATCTACATATTCGTACCGCCAAGCTTGCCTTCCACGCCAAGGAAAGTCCCTCCCGGACACGGGACGAAGTCTTCAATCTTGTATCTTCATAGTCCAGGAGTCCGGCTGAGGGTATAGTCCGGCTATCCGAACACCCCCTAACCCAGGACTCCCTCAGTAGCCCCCGAACCAGGCTTCAATGACGATGAGTCCGGCGCACAGATTGTCTCCGGCATTGCAAGGCGGGTTCTCCTCCAAATTCCATGTACCTGTTGAATAAAGTCCGGTTTCTTGTAAATATTGCGCTCCTTGGCTTCTACGCCCAATAATGGCCGTCTCCCACGTGTCAAACGAATATGAAAAGTCTGAGCGTGTTTACATCCACACCCCTAGCCGCGTAAATGAGCCGCCCATTTAAGGGGACGAGGATTTAGATCCAAACCACACCTTCTCCTCTTCGCGAGTGTTCATCAGAGCGCATCCGACAAACGTCCATTCCACCATGGCCAGCCGTCGCAACTCCTCCCTTCGCCCTTCCAGCCCTAAGCCTGGATATTGGGAGAGATGCTCCATCCCGCATAGCGAGCTAGTGACGCTCCAGACCAAGGGATTTCTCCCCCGGCCTATATGGTCCCGGTTCAAGCCGGTCTTGCCGTTTATAATGGTGGAGAGCAAGCGAAGAGTGCCCCTAATCCCTCCAAAGGAGAGCGGGTATGCCTTGTCCCTTATTTAATAAGAGGGCTCGGATTTCCAATCCATCCGTTTCTCCGGGGTCTCCTGGAGTTCTATGGTCTCCAGCTACACAATCTTACGCCTGCCTCCATATTGCATATCGCGGGCTTCGTAGCCCTCTGCGAGCTGTTCTTGGGTGTTGAGGCTCATTTCGGGCTGTGGAAAGAGCTATTCTGCCTTGTGCCCCGTTCTAAGAAGGGGTCAATGTATCAAGTGGGCGGAGCCGAAGTGTGGCACATCGCCGGGACCGGATACCTATCCGGAACCCCAAAGAAGGCGTCCGAGGACTGGCCTTCGGAACAGTTTTACATAGAGGACGTCCCGCTGCCGGATCCTGTCCGGATCGGCCTCCCTGAGTTTGACAATGCCCCACTAAAGAAGCATGTAAGTTGGCGTCCACGGAGCCCTTAGAGGGAAAGTGACAAGGACGTTTTTTACCTGATGGGCCGGATAAGATTGTTACCTCATTCCGGACTGACCATGATCGGAGTCATGGCCGCATGCATCATGCGAGGGGTGCAGCCGCTACAGTATAGAGGCCACCCCATGTGGGAGTTCAATGGGGAGGACGACGCCACCCGCTACGGCCGTAAGGGGCCGGATTCGGCTGCGGCTTTAACAAAGACCTTGTACGCTTTGTACAAGGGAGAAGAGGAGGATTTTCTCCGCGTCGACCCAAAGGGTGGATTTTCCATGTACAATCCTCCAAGCTGGGTGAGTGGTCACATCTTGCCCATCCGTTTTATATCCCCATTGTTAAATATTCAATCTAGTGATTTCAACGCAGGAACTGCGCCAGGCTGTTAAAGAAATAAGCAGCCCTCCTCCACAACCCGAGGACCCAGGACGGTGCCTCGACCCGGCCTCTCAAGAGGATCCGGACTTATTTGTGGAGCTGATTGATGGAGTGTTCCATCAATTGAGCAAGGACAACGCCTTGGTGGCCATTACGGCTGATTACCCAGGGCTAATCCCGGCCTCCCAGAAACGGGAGGCCGAACCTGCGGCGACAAGCCAACGAGGGGCCGCAGGGCCCCGTGGGCAGAAAAGAGGTGCAGTCCGGACCGAGGCACCAGCGCAAAGTTATGGCGCGCCCCCTTATCCCAGGTGTTATACCTTCGAGGCATATTAACACTTGCGCTCTCTCCAGGACAAAGAGACCTCGCCGAACTATATTCGAAGAGGCTGCCAATCGCGCCTCCACCAGCCAGGCTCCAAAGCCTGGTCCAAAAGCGGAGCCGAACACAAGGCGCGCACCGGACGCTCCTCTGATGGAGGATGTGGACAAGTTGTCTGCCACCAACTCTGAGGTGGAGAGTGCCATGAACCACAGGCGTCGCCGGACAATTCTTCGCGACGCTTGTTTCTCCCAAGAGGCGTTAGATGCCTTCAAGTCGGGAGATGCGTATCTCTGTGCTGCTAAAAATGGTCTAGCCAGAGCCACGGAGCAATATGTAAAAGACATACGGGTAAGAAAATTTTGGTAATTATATATATATACCAGTAGCCCCCGAGACTTGAAACAATTAGAATAACTGATTTAAGGATCATTTGTTATGAAGGTTCTTGCATAAAAGAATTCCCTACTGTCCCAGGAGCTGGAAGAGTGCAAAGCCCAACTTGAGGCCGCACTAGCCGCGGCAGGGGAGCCCAAGGAGACCCCCTATGGTAATATCCACTTCGTAAGACAAGCATTTTACGAAGCACGACATGGGTGCGAATCTGACAAATGAAATTGCAGATGACGCCGGATTGAATCCGGAAAGGCAACACCTCCTACGCCAGCTGAAGGCTGGTGAGAAGGTGCTGACAAAGGTGAGGCGGGAGAAGAACGATCTCCAAGACGCCAACACCAAGCTAGGCGTTGAACTGAAGGATGTTCGTGCCCAGCTATTGGACTCTGTTAAGGAGAATCAGCGGCTTCGGTGCAACATATTTAGTAAGTGCTTGAACGAACCTTTGAAAAAAGTTCGGCGGGGAAGTCGACTAACAGAGTAATGTCTGTAGGTGTGCTAACAGGTCGTCCTGCAGAGGAGATGCCCGGTTCTATGGGTGACCTTCTTCCCGAGCTCTCGCAACTGCTCGAACGAGTTCGGCAGGCGATGCAAGGCGTCGCCCAGGCCTTGTGGCCATCCATCTCCATGCCCAAAGGTCTTAGAGAGCTTGCGGAGAAGCTAAAGGGAGCACGGCAGTACTTCCGATTGTGGAAGATATTGGCCTGCCGTCAAGGCGCTAGGGAGGCCTGGGCCATGGTGAAGACGCGGTACACAAAGGCTGACCCCAACCACATGGCCGAGGTTGGTCCTGTGGGGCCCGATGGGAAGGAGATCCCTGTAAGCTTAGTATACGACCAAGTAGAATTGGCCGCAAAATATTCCCAGCAGGACTGTAAATTAGACAGCTTGTTAGATGGTATTGAAGAGGAGTACAATCAGTCAGAATGACTATGTAATTTAATTGACATTTATAATGCCTTCTAGCCGGATTGTAGATCGTTTGTCATGGCCGACCTTTTCGCTTCAGCCTCGGGACCTGACAGTCCGGAGTGTGTCCGAATTCCCATGTGGTTATATAAGAACCGAGGAATGCATGGAGACCAGGCGTAGGGGTCATTAGTGCGTGAACAGACAAGTGCCCGACTAGTTATGTTATATTACATGGTTAGTAAGAAACATCTTCCAAGGGAGAATAGTTCCGTTAGGGGTTCCTTTCCCTGGGAGGCATCCCCTAAAGTGCATGCCCATTCTGTGAAAAAGACGCAGGAAAAAAGCATCTGGGGGCGCATAAATATGTTGGGTAACGTAGTAATTTCAAAAAAATTCCTACACACACGCAAGATCATGGTGATGCATAGCAACGAGAGGGGAGAGTGTTGTCTACGTACCCTCGTAGACCGAAGCGGAAGCGTTGACGCAACGTAGAGGAAGTAGTCGTACGTCTTCCCGGTCCAACCGATCCAAGCACCGTTACTCCGGCACCTCCGAGTTCTTGACACACGTACAGCTCGATGACGCACCCCGGGCTCCGATCCAGCAAAGCTTCAGGGAGGAGTTTCGTCCGCATGACAACGTGGTGACGATCTTGATGTTTAACCGTCGCAGGGCTTCGCCTAAGCACGGCTACAATATGATCGAGGTGTAATATCGTGGAGGGGGGCACCGCACACGTCTAAGGAACGATCACGAAGATCAACTTGTGTGTCCTAGGGTGCCCCCTGCCCCTGTATATAAAGGAGCCAAGGGGGGGGGGGGTGCGACCGGCCCTAGTAGGAGGCGCGCAGGAGGAGTCCTACTCCTACCAGGAGTAGGACTCCCCTCCCTTTCCTTGTCCAAGTAGGAGAGGGGAAAGGAAGGAAGAGAGGAGAGGAAGGAAAGGGGGGGCGCCGCCCCTCTCTCCTTGTCCAATTCGGACTAGGGGGAGAGGGGGCGCGTGGCCTGCCCTGGCTATCTTTCCTCTTCTCCACTTTAGGCCCATGAGGCCCATTAACCCCCCGAGGGGTTCCGGTAACCCCCGGTTCTCTGGTTTTATCCGAAACTTCCCCGGAACACTTCCGGTGTCCGAATATAGCCGTCCAATATATCAATATTTATGTCTCGACCATTTCGAGACTCCTCGTTATGTCCGTGATCATATCCGGGACTCCTAACAACCTTCGGTACATCAAAATACATAAACTCATAATGAAACTGTCATCGTAACTTTAAGCGTGCGGACCCTATGGTTCGAGAACAATGTAGACATGACCGAGACACGTCTAACCAATAGCGGGACATGGATGCCCATATTGGCTCCTACATATTCTACGAAGATCTTTATCGGTCAGACCGCATAACTACATACGTTGTTCCCTTTGTCATCGGTATGTTACTTGCCCGAGATTCGATCGTCGGTATCCAATACCTAGTTCAATCTCGTTACCCGGTAAGTCTCTTTACTCGTTCCGTAATACATCATCCCGCAACTAACTCATTGGTTGCAATGCTTGCAAGGCTTAAGTGATGTGCATTACCGAGAGGGCCCAGAGATACCTCTCCGACATTCGGAGTGACAAATCCTAATCTCGAAATACGCCAACCCAACATGTACCTTTGGAGACACCTGTAGAGCTCCTTTATAATCACCCAGTTACGTTGTGACATTTGGTAGCACACAAAGTGTTCCTCCGGCAAACGGGAGTTGCATAATCTCAGAGTCATAGGAACATGTATAAGTCATGAAGAAAGCAATAACAGCATACTAAACGATCGGGTGCTAAGCTAATGGAATGGGTCATGTCAATCAGATCATTCAACTAATGATGTGATCCCATCAATCAAATAACAACTCTTTGTCCATGGTTAGGAAACATAACCATCTTTGATTAACGAGCTAGTCAAGTAGAGGCATACTAGTGACACTCTGTTTGTCTATGTATTCACACATGTATTATGTTTCCGGTTAATACAATTCTAGCATGAATAATAAACATTTATCATGATATAAGGAAATAAATAATAACTTTATTATTGCCTCTAGGGCATATTTCCTTCAGTCTCCCACTTGCACTAGAGTCAATAATCTAGATCACATCGCCATGTGATTTAACATCAGTAGTTCACATCTTTATGTGATTGGTTCACATCTCCATGTGACTAACACCCAAAGGGTTTACTAGATTCAATAATCTAGTTCACATCGCTATGTGATTAAGACCCAAAAAGTTATCATGTTTTGCTTGTGAGAGAAGTTTAGTCAATGGGTCTGCCACATTCAGATCCGCATGTATTTTGCAAATTTCTATGTCCACAATGCTTTGCGTGGAGCTACTCTAGCTAATTGCTCCCACTTTCAATATGCATCCAGATTGAGACTTAGAGTCATCTGGATCAGTGTCAAAACTTGCATCGACGTAACCCTTTACGATGAACCTTTTGTTACCTCCGTAATCGAGAAACATATCCTTATTCCAGTAAGGATAATTTTGACCGCTGTCCATTGATCTACTCCTAGATCACTATTGTACTCCCTCTCTTAACACAGTGTATGGTATACAATAGATCTGGTACACAGCATGGCATGCTTTATAGAACCTATGACTGAGGCATAGGGAATGACTTTCATTCTCTTTCTATCTTTTGCCCTGGTCGGGCTTTGAGTCTTACTCAACTTCACACTTTGTAACATAGGCAAGAAACTTTTTCTTTGACTGTTCCATTTTGAACTACTTCAAAATCTTGTCAAGGTATGTACTCTTTGAAAAAACTTATCAAGCGTCTTGATCTATCTCTATAGATCTTGATACTCAATATGTAAGCAGGTTCACCGAGGTCTTTCTTTGAAAAACTCCTTTCAAACACTCCTTTATGCTTTGCAGAATAATTCTACATTATTTCCGATCAACAATATGTCATTCACATATACTTATCAGAAATGTTGTAGTGCTCCCACTCACTTTCTTGTAAATACAGGCTTCACCGCAAGTCTGTATAAAACTATATGCTTTGATCAACTTATCAAAGCGTATATTCCAACTCCGAGATGCTTGCACCAGTCCATAGATGGATTGCTGGAGCTTGCATATTTTGTTAGCACCTTTAGGATTGACAAAACCTTCTGGTTGCATCATATACAACTCTTCTTTAAATCCATTAAGGAATGTAGTTTTGTTTATCCATTTGCCAGATTTCATAAAATGCGGCAATTGCTAACATGATTCGGACAGACTTAAGCATAGATACGAGTGAGAAACTCTCATCGTAGTCAACACCTTGATCTTGTCGAAAATCTTTTTCGACAATTCTAGCTTTGTAGATAGTAACACTACTATCAGCGTCCGTCTTCCTCTTGAAGATCCATTTATTTTCTATGGCTTGCCGATCAACAGGCAAATCCATCAAAGTCCATACTTTGTTCTCATACATGGATCATATCTCAGATTTCATGATCTCAAACCATTTCGCGGAATCTGGGCTCATCATCGCTTCCTCATAGTTTGCAAGTTCGTCATGGTCTAGTAACATGACTTCCAGAACAGGATTACCGTACCACTCTGGTGCGGATCTCACTCTGGTTTACCTACGAGATTCGGTAGTAACTTGATCTGAAGTTTCATGATCATCATTATTAGCTTCCTCACTAATTGGTGTAGGTGTCACAGAAACCGGTTTCTGTGATGTACTACTTTCCAATAAGGGAGAAGGTATAATTACCTTATCAAGTTTTCTACTTTCCTCCCACTCACTTCTTTCGTGAGAAACTCCTTCTCTAGAAAGGATCCATTCTCAGCAATGAACAACTTGCCTTCGGATCTGTGATAGAAGGTGTACCCAACATTTTCTTTTGGGTAACCTATGAAGATTTACTTCTCCGATTTGGGTTCGAGCTTATCATGTTGAAACTTTTTCACATAAGCATCGCAGTCCCAAACTTTAAGAAACGACAGCTTAGGTTTCTTGCCAAACCATAGTTCATACGGTGTCGTCTCAACGGATTTAGATGGTGCCCTATTTAACGTGAATGTAGCTGTCTCTAATGCATAACCCCAAAACGATAGCGGTAAATCTGTAAGAGACATCATAGATCGCACCATATCTAATAAAGTATGGTTATGACGTTCGGACACACCATTATGCTGTGGTGTTCTAGGTGGCGTGAGTAGTGAAACTATTTCACATTGTTTTTTAACTGAAGGCCAAACTCGTAACTCAAATATTTGTCTCCGCGATCAGATCGTAGAAATCATATTTTCTTGTCACGATGATTCTCCACTTCACTCTAAAATTCTTTGAACTTTTCAAATGTTTCAGACTTATGTTTCATCAAGTAGATATACCCATATCTGCTCAAATCATCTGTGAAGGTCAGAAAATAACGATACCTGCCGCAAGCCTCAACACTCATCGGATCGCATACATCAGTATGTATTATTTCCAATAAGTCAGTTGCTCGCTCCATTGTTCTGAAGAACGGAGTCTTGGTCATCTTGCCCATGAGGCATGGTTCGCAAGAATTAACTGATTCATAATCAAGTGATTCCAAAAGCCCATCAGTATGGAGTTTCTTCATGCGCTTTACACCAATATGACCTAAACGGCAGTGCCACAAATAAGTTGCACTATCATTATTAACTTTGCATCTTTTGGTTTCAATATTATGATTATGTGTATCACTACGATCGAGATCCAATGAACTATTTTCATTGGGTGTGTAACCATATAAGGTTGTATTCATGTAAACAGAGCAACAATTTATTCTCTTACTTAAATGAATAACCATATTACAATAAACATGATCAAATCATATTCATGCTCAACACAAACACCAAATAACACTTATTTAGGTTCAACACTAATCCCGAAATTATAGGGAGTGTGCGATGATGATCATATCAATCTTGGAACCACTTCCAACACACATCGTCACTTCACCCTTAACTAGTCTCTGTTCACTCTGCAACTCCTGTTTCGAGTTACTAATCTTAGCAACTGAACTAGTACCAAATACTGAGGGGTTGCTATGAACACTAGTAAAGCACACATCAATAACATGTATATCAAATATACCTTTGTTTACTTTGCCATCCTTTCTTATCCACCAAAAACTTGGGGTAGTTCCGCTTCCAGTGACCAATCCCTTTGCAGTAGAAGCACTCAGTCTCAGGCTTAGGTCCAGACTTGGGCTTCTTCACTTGAGCAGCAACTCGCTTGCCGTTCTTCTTGAAGTTCCCCTTCTTCCCTTTGCCCTTTTCTTGAAACTAGTGGTCTTGTCAACCATCAACACTTGATGTTTTTCTTGATTTCTACCTTCATCGATTTCATCATCATGAAAAGCTCAGGAATCATTTTCGTCATCCCTTTCATACTATAGTTCATCACGGAGTTCTACTAACTTGGTGATGGTGACTAGAGAATTCTGTAAATCACTATCTTATCTAGAAGATTAACTCCCACTTGATTCAAGCGATTGTAGTACCCAGACAATCTGAGCACATGCTCACTAGTTGAGCGATTCTCCTCCATCTTTTAGCTATAGAACTTGTTGGAGACTTCATATCTCTCAATTCGGGTATTTTCTTGAAATATTAACTTCAACTCCTGGAACATCTCATATGGTCCATGACGTTCAAAACATCTTTGAAGTCCCGATTCTAAGCCGTTAAGCATGGTGCACTAAACTATCAAGTAGTCATCATATTTAGCAAGCCAAATGTTCATAACGTTTGCATCTGCTCCTGCAATAAGTCTGTCATCTAGCGGTGCATTAAGGACATAATTCTTCTGTGCAGCAATGAGGATAAACCTCAGATCACGGATCCAATCCGCATCATTGCTACTAATATCTTTCAACACAATTTTTCTCTAGGAACATATCAAAATAAACATATGAAAGCAACAACGCGAGCTATTGATCTACAACATAGATATGCTAATACTACCAGGACTAAGTTCATGATAAATTAAAGTTCAATTAATCATATTACTTAAGAAATCCCACTTAGATAGACATCCCTCTAATCCTCTAGGTGATCACGTGATCCAAATCAACTAAACCTTGTCCGATCATCACGTGAGATGGAGTAGTTTCATTGGTGAACATCACTATGTTGATCATATCTACTATATGATTCATGCTCGACCTTTCGGTCTCCGTGTTCCGAGGCCATATCTGTATATGCTTGGCTCATCAAGTATAACCTGAGTATTCCGCGTGTGCAACTGTTTTGCACCCATTGTATTTGAACGTGGTATCTCAGCACGAAGAACTTTCGCATACTCAGGGAGAACACTTCTTTATAATTTAGTGAGAGATCATCTTATAATGCTACCATCAATCAAAGCAAGATAAGATGCATAAAAGATAAACATCACATGCAATCAATATAAGTGATATGATATGGCCATCATCATCTTGTGCTTGTGATCTCCATCTCCGAAGCACCGTCGTGATCACCATCGTCACCGGCGCGACAACTTGATCTCCATCGTAGTATCGTTGTCGTCTTGCCAATCTTATGCTTCCACGACTATCGCTACCGCTTATTGATAAAGTAAAGCATTACAGCGCGATTGCATTGCATACAATAAAGCGACAACCATATGGCTCCTTCCAGTTGCCGATAACTCGGTTACAAAACATGATCATCTCATACAGTAAAATTTAGCATCATGTCTTGACCATATCACATCACAACATGCCCTGCAAAAACAAGTTAGACGTCCTCTACTTTGTTGTTGCAATTTTTACGTGGCTGCTACGGGCTTAAGCAAGAACCAATCTTACCCTCGTATCAAAACCACAACGATAGTTTGTCAAGTTGGTGCTGTTTTAACCATCGCAAGGACCGGGCGTAGCCACACTCGGTTCAACTAAAGTTGGAGAAACTGTCACCCGCAAGCCACCTATGTGCAAAGCACGTCGAGAGAACCGGTCTCGCGTAAGCGTACGCGTAATGTCGGTCCGGGCCGCTTCATCCAACAATATCGCCGATCCAAAGTATGACATGCTGGTAAGCAGTATGACTCATGCATATAACATCAACATATAAAACCTAGGCTCAGATGCCACTGTTGGGTAACGTAGTAATTTCAAAAAAATTCCTACGCACACGCAAGATCATGGTGATGCATAGCAACGAGAGGGGAGAGTGTTGTCTACGTACCCTCGTAGACCGAAGCGGAAGCGTTGACGCAACGTAGAGGAAGTAGTCGTACGTCTTCCCGGTCCAACCGATCCAAGCACCGTTACTCCGGCACCTCCGAGTTCTTGACACACGTACAGCTCGATGACACACCCCGAGCTCCGATCCAGCAAAGCTTTGGGGAGGAGTTTTGTCAGCATGACGGCGTGGTGACGATCTTGATGTTTAACCGTCGCAGGGCTTCGCCTAAGCACCGCTACAATATGATCGAGGTGTAATATCGTGGAGGGGGGCACCGCACACGGCTAAGGAACGATCACGAAGATCAACTTGTGTGTCCTAGGGTGCCCCCCTGCCCCCGTATATAAAGGAGCCAAGGGGGGGTGCGGCCGGCCCTAGTAGGAGGCGCGCAGGAGGAGTCCTACTCCTACCAGGAGTAGGACTCCCCTCCCTTTCCTTGTCCAAGTAGGAGAGGGGAAAGGAAGGAAGAGAGGAGAGGAAGGAAAGGGGGGGCGCCGCCCCTCTCTCCTTGTCCAATTCGGACTAGGGGGAGAGGGGGCGCGTGGCCTGCCCTGGCTATCTTTCCTCTTCTCCACTTTAGGCCCATGAGGCCCATTAACCCCCCGAGGGGTTCCGGTAACCCCCGGTTCTCTGGTTTTATCCGAAACTTCCCCGGAACACTTCCGGTGTCCGAATATAGCCGTCCAATATATCAATATTTATGTCTCGACCATTTCGAGACTCCTCGTTATGTCCGTGATCATATCCGGGACTCCTAACAACCTTCGGTACATCAAAATACATAAACTCATAATGAAACTGTCATCGTAACTTTAAGCGTGCGGACCCTATGGTTCGAGAACAATGTAGACATGACCGAGACACGTCTAACCAATAGCGGGACATGGATGCCCATATTGGCTCCTACATATTCTACGAAGATCTTTATCGGTCAGACCGCATAACTACATACGTTGTTCCCTTTGTCATCGGTATGTTACTTGCCCGAGATTCGATCGTCGGTATCCAATACCTAGTTCAATCTCGTTACCGGCAAGTCTCTTTACTCGTTCCGTAATACATCATCCTGCAACTAACTCATTAGTTGCAATGCTTGCAAGGCTTAAGTGATGTGCATTACCGAGAGGGCCCAAAGATACCTCTCCGACATTCGGAGTGACAAATCCTAATCTCGAAATACGCCAACCCAACATGTACCTTTGGAGACACCTGTAGAGCTCCTTCATAATCACCCAGTTACGTTGTGACGTTTGGTAGCACACAAAGTGTTCCTCCGGCAAACGGGAGTTGCATAATCTCATAGTCATAGGAACATGTATAAGTCATGAAGAAAGCAATAGCAACATACTAAATGATCGGGTGCTAAGCTAATGGAATGGGTCATGTCAATCAGATTATTCAACTAATGATGTGATCCTGTCAATCAAATAACAACTCTTTGTCCATGGTTAGGAAACATAACCATCTTTATTTGTCTATGTAGAGGCATACTAGTGACACTCTATTTGTCTATGTATTCACACATGTATTATGTTTCCGGTTAATACAATTCTAGCATGAATAATAAACATTTATCATGATATAAGGAAATAAATAATAACTTTATTATTGCCTCTAGGCATATTTCCTTCAAAATAAATAAGAGGAAAGATCATCTTTAGTTCACCGACCAAATATTCCCTTAAGAACACTAGCTTTCGGCTTCACCCAGTCTGAGGTACACATCCGGCTGACCCGGTAGTAACAATCGCAGAGATGCTCCCTTTACCACCTAGCCGAACAATCGAGAACGTAGGGGTAAGCACAGGAGCCAGGCAACCCAGCTTGGCCAAAACTTAAGTCATATCGATACATATAATGGTGAAACAAAAGGTACATGCGGAAGTGTAACACATGTGTTGGGCATGAAGCCCGTATAAATAAGCTTCTGTTAAAAGAAGCCCCCAGGTTTAATGAGTGCGAATAGCACATCATTGGATGAGCCTTTAAAGGCTATAAGAGAAAAGAAGGGGAGAAGGAGAGAAATGTAAGACAGATAGTATATAAAAAATGGACAGAGGAAGGAGACGAAGGTTTGGTAGACCAGTTCCAACTGCGGTGACAGTTGTACGTCTGGTTAGGGCGGATAGGTATTTAAACCCGAGGACACACAGTCCCGGACACCCAGTCCTGAACACGCAGCTCAGGACGCTCAGTCCTCACCGTATTCCCCTTGAGCTAAGGTCACACAGACCTCGCCCAATCACTCTGGTAAGTCTTCAACGTAGACTTCCAAACCTTCACAGACTTTGTTCACCGGCGATCCACAATGACTCTTGGATGCTCAGAACGCGACGCCTAACCGGCTGGAGGATTCACAGTCCTCAAGTGTAATAAGTCTTTAGATCACACAGACAGGAAGACTTAAGTGATGCCTAACACTCTTTGGCTCTGGGTGTTTAGGGCTTTATCCTCGCAGGAATTCTCTCTCAAAGGCTTCGAGGTGGGTTGCTCTCAAACGACAAAAGCCATACTCTAACTCTGAGCAGCCAACCATTTATGGTTGTAGGGGGTGGGCTATTTATAGCCACTAGGCAACCCGACCTGATTTGTCCGAAATGACCCTTGGTCACTAAGGAACTGACACGTGTTCCAACGGTCAGATTTCAAACACACACGACAACTTTACTTGGGCTACAAGCAAAGCTGACTTATCCAACTCTGGACAAGATTTGCTCTCATAGTCTTCACTCGAAGACATAGGATTTTGGTTAAGCATCACTTCAGTCATTCTGACTGGTTCACTTGGACCCCACTTAACAGTACGGTGGTTCCTATGACTCAACAAAGAAGAAAAAGAACGACGAAACAACTAAGTCTTCGCGCTCCATAGTCTTCATGCGATGTCTTCTCTTGTCATAGTCTTCAATGTGAATGTCTTCACATACCACCTTTGACTTCAATGTGTTCATTCATTTTTAGGGGTCATCTCTGGTAGGAAAACCGAATCAATGAGGGACTTCTACCTGTGTTATCCTACAATTCTCACAAACACATTAGTCCCTCAACTAGGTTTGTCATCAATACTCCAAAACCAACTAGGGGTGGCACTAGATGCACTTACATAGTCTGGTACTCGCCTAAGTTGAAAAAAATCCTACCGAGTGACGAGCAAGCCTCTCACTCAGAGGCTTAACTGCATTCCAGTACTCGCCTAAGTTGAAAAAATCCTACCGAGTGATGAGCAGGCTTCTCACTCGGGGGCTTAGCTGGAGTCCAGTACTCGCCTAAGTTTCAACAATCCTGCCGAATGATGAGCAAACCTCACACTCGGGGGCTTCGCTGCAGTCCAGTACTCGCGTAAGTTTCAAAAATCCTGCCGAGTGATGAGCAAACCTCACACTCGGGGGCTTAGCTGCAGTCCAGTACTCAACTAAGTTTCAAAAATCCTACCGAGTGATGACCAAACCTCACACT
>NC_041380.1:586445395-586483582 GCF_002162155.2 Triticum dicoccoides
CGGGGGCTTAGCTGCAGTCTAGTACTCGCCTAAGTTTCAAAAATCCTACCGAGTGATGAGCAAACCTCACACTCGGGGGCTTAGCTGCAGTCTAGTACTCGCCTAAGTGTCAAAAATCCTACCGAGTGATGAGCAAACCTCATACTCGGGGGCTTAGCTGCAGTCTAGTACTCACCTAAGTCTCAAAAATCCTACCGAGTGATGAGCAAACCTCACACTCGGGGGCTTAGTTGCAGCCCCGTGCTCGCTTAAGTCGAAAAACCACCCTTATCCGCAAGGATGACGAGGTTCAGGTCGACTGCAATCCTCTCACGAAGATGCACTACAAGTACAATGCCCACTCCATCCCTATCCGCAAGGATGACGAGGTGCAGGTCGACCGCAACCCTCTCCTCGGAGCTGCGCCACAAATACAATGTGCGCTCCATCCTTATCCGCAAGGACAGCGAGGTGTAGGTCGACTGGGATATCTCCTTTAGAGTTGCATCTCGAAAGATATCCCGAGTGAAGAACATGTTCTACTCGAAGACGAACGCAAGCATATGCAGAAGATAAACCAAGATAAAAGTACTCAGGCATCAGGCCTGAAGGAGTTTAACGGTTACAGAAACCACTTGGCATTCCGAGGCAAATTTAAGGCAAGTTTAAATCTCAAGTTTGTTCATTCGGCAAGAGGAGGGCTTGCGGGCTCGACGAATTCGTCCAAGTCAATTCCATCAACGATCCGAGTGGCAGCAGCGATGAAAGTCTCCATGAAGAACTGGAAGTCATGCCTTTTGGTGTTGGCGACCTTGATCACCGCCAGCTTATCTTCGCGGGCTTCCTTGCAGTGGACTCTTACCAGCGACAGAGCCACGTCAGCACCGCATCGGGCAGAGGACTTCTTCCATTCCTGCACTCGATCGGGGACCTCGTTGAGTCGAGCCATCAGAGACTCGAGATCATTTTGAAGCGTTGCCCTTGGCTAGAGCAATGAGTCGATGCGTGAAACTGCCATCTTCAGACGAGCAAAATAACTTGTAACACTGGTGACGCGGGATTCCAGTCGAAGCACATTCATGGCAGCCTCGTCGTCGACTGGACAAAGGATAGGGTCCAAACCCGTCTCGATCCGTCCAGTCTCCTCTTCAAAGTTTTGGCAGAATTCTGCAGTCAAGGAGTTAGTGAGTCGACTAGACAAGACTAACTTGCAAACAGTAAAGCAGTCGGATTAAAAGGGGTACCTTAGAGCATAAGAAAGAGCTTCTTGGTGAGGGTTTCCAGATAAGCTTCCAAGTCATTTCTCTTACGAGACATGTCTTCCAGCTTCTCATTCAAAGCCACCTTATCTTTCTTCAGATGAGTTGCCTCTTGGTTGGATTCAGTGAGAGAAGACTCCAGCTTCCTTACTTCCTCTTCCAGCGCTCCGACTGAAGCCAGCTTCTTGTCAGCAAGGGTAGTCTTCTCTTGACCCTCCTTCTGCGCAACTGCAAGGTCCAAGTCCTTCTTCTCCAGAGCCAACCTCATTTTCTCTGCAAAATAAGCATTTAGATCAAACAAAAGATCGAAGGGATAATTTAAAGGACGATCGACATGAGCACTCGACAGGCAGTTACCTTCCATACCGGCAACTTCATCTTGAGCCTTCTTCAAGTTTTGTTGGGCCAGCTCTAGGTCAAGGTTGAGTTGCCTATGCTTCTCCTCAAATTCGGTGAACTTGGAAATGAGAGTACAAGATTTCTGCCGAGAGTAAAAGACATATCAATCGACAAGATCAAAGATTATTTACTTCCGAGTGAATAAAACTTCAAAGTTTACTCAGACCCCAACCGACTGCCAGCAGTCGACGGCGGTCCCGGGGACTACACCCAGTGGGTGCACTTGGCGTGCCCCCACTGGTTCAGATTCCACTCGGCCGGTCCGCCCAGGTCGAGTAAAAAAAGAAGAAGTACTCAGACCCCGGCCGACTGCTAGCAGCCAACCGTGGTCTCGGGGACTACACCAAGTGGGTGCACTTGGCGTGCCCCCACTGGTTCAGGTCCCACTCGGCATGTTCCGCCCAGACCGAGTGGAAGAAAGGAAAGAGAAAGAAGTGCTCAGACCCTAACCGACTGCCCGCAGTCGACTGCGATCTCGGGGACTACACCCAATGGGTGCACTTAGCGTGCCCCCACTGGTTCAGATCCCATTTGACCAGACCGAGTGGAAGAGTGCAAATACTAAAGACAACCAAATACCCAGTGGGTGTACAGATTCGAAGCAGACAATAAGACATTGTACGAAGGAAAATATTCAGGTAGCATATCCTAATAGAGCAAGTTCAGTCGGAAGTTAACTTACCTGGACATTGGCTCGAAGAGCCCCGCTGGCGTCGTAAGCAGCCTGGCTATTGTCGTGCACCGACTTCATCCGCTCCATCATTATGCCAGCCTGACAGATAGCCTCCACAGCTGCGTCCGACTGGCTTTCCAGAACATGATAGGTGGTGAAGAAGGGGACAGATGGTCCAAATGCAGCAGCTTGGAGCTCTGAGGCATGAGGTTGAATGACTGAAGAAAACACTGGTACAGTCGACGGTGCGGGGCGTTCACTCGACACTGGGACAGCAAAAGTCACAGAGGCTCTACCTGCATCTTCGGGCTGTTGGACTGTTGGTTCTGTCGCCAGTTCCGACTGAGATATTGATACGTCTCCGTTGTATCTATAATTTTTGATTGTTCCATGCCAATATTCTACAACTTTCATATACTTTTGGCAACTTTTTATACTATTTTTGGGACTAACATATTGATCCAGTGCCCAGTGCCAGTTCCTGTTTGTTGCATGTTTTTTGTTTCACAGAAAACCCATACCAAACAGAGTCCAAACGGAATAAAAACTGATGGAGATTTATTTTGGAATATTTATGAATTTTGAGAAGTGGAATCATCGCGAGACGGTGCCCGAGGAGGGCACGAGGTAGGGGGGTGCGCCCCTGACCCTCGTGGCCACCCCGTAAGGCGGTTGGAGCCCTTCTTTCACCGCAAGAAAGCTAATATCCGGATAGAGATCGTGTTAAAATTTCAGCCCAATCGGAGTTACGGATCTCCAGGAATATAAGAAACGGTGAAAGGGAAGAATCTGAGAACGCATAAACAAAGAGAAACAGAGAGATAGATCCAATCTCGGAGGGGCTCTCGCCCCTCCCATGCCATGGAGGCCAAGGACCAGAGGGGAAACCCTTCTCCCATCTAGGGAGGAGGTCAAGGAAGAAGAGGAAGAAGGGGCCCCCTCTCCCCCTCTCCTCCGGTGGCGCTGGAACGCCGCTGTGGCCATCATCATCATCACTGTGATCTTCACCGACACTTCTGCCATCTTCACCAACATCTCCATCACCTTCCCCCTCTATCTACAGCGGTTCACTCTCCCGCAACCCGCTGTACCCTCTACTTGAACATGGTGCTTTATGCTTCATATTATTATCCAATGATGTGTTGCCATCCTATGATGTCTGAGTAGATTTTCGTTGTCCTATCGGTGGTTGATGAATTGCTATGATTGATTTAATTTGCTTGTGGTTATGTTGCTATCCTTTGGTGCCCATCATATGAGCGCGCGCATGGATCACACCATAGGGTTAGTTGTATGTTGATAGGACTATGTATTGGAGGGAAAGAGTGACAGATGCTTCAACCTAGCATAGAAATTGATGCATACGGGATTGAAGGGGGACCAATATATCTTAATGCTATGGTTGGGTTTTACCTTAATGAACATTAGTAGTTGTGGATTCTTGCTAATAGTTCCAATCATAAGTGCATAGAATTCCAAGTAAGGGATGACATGCTAGCAGTGGCCTCTCCCACATAATACTTGCTATCAGTCTAGTAAAGTAGTCAATTGCTTAAGGGACAATTCCGCAACTCCTACCACCACTTTTCCACACTCGCTATATTTTACTTTAGTTGCTTCTTTACCTAAACATCCCCTACTTTTTATTTACGTGCTCTTTATTATCTTGCAAACCTATCCAACAACACCTACAAAGTACTTCTAGTTTCATACTTGTTCTAGGTAAAGCGAACGTCAAGCGTGCGTAGAGTTGTATCGGTGGTCGATAGAACTTGAGGGAATATTTGTTCTACCTTTAGCTCCTCGTTGGGTTTGACACTCTTACTTATCGAAAACTGTTGCGATCCCCTATACTTGTGGGTTATCAAGACCTTTTTCTGGCGCTGTTGCCGGGGAGCAATAGCGTGGGGTGAATATTCTCGTGTGTGCTTGTTTGCTTTATCACTAAGTAATTTTTATTTGATGTTCTTAGTTGTTTCCTATCTTCAGTTATGGGTAGGAAACGCAAAATACCAAAGAAATTAGTTGCACCTACTGAACCAATGGTTGAAGAACCAATCAAAATCTATCACACTGCTGAAGCTTATTACTTGGATCATCTTTGATCCCTATGTGCTCGTGCTGAAACCCCAACTAGCTTAGTTGAGGGCAAATCTTTAGATGAGCATGCTTGTTATTTGCGACACCGTATATCTAAAAAAGGGAAATTATTATGGAGTTAAATTCAACGTTTGCAATGATATGCTTGGAATTTATGTGAATTATATGATTTTACTTGTTGTTCTGAAAATCCTAAGAAACACCTTCCCTACCAATGTGAGTTTATTGATAATGGAATCTTATCTTCTTACGCTAAAGGTGTTTATAGTTACTATGATGTTCAACAAATTGAAGAATTTGTTGCTTTTGAGGGTGCTTATGAAATTGTTTCTTTGATTGAAAAGTATGATGCTACTTTTCACAAATCTGAAAATTTTGCTATACTTAAATATTGCTATGATAATTATGCTTCTAATACCTATGTTAAACAATATATTGAGGAATACTCTGCTGTCCAAGAAGAGACTAATATTTTGCAGGAGTCTATGGAAGAAGAAATTGATGAAACTATGAGCTCATTGGATGAAAAAGATGAGGAGGAGAGCGAAGAACAAAAGGAGGAAGAGCGGATTGATAACTCGTGCCCACCTTCTAATGAGAGTAACTCTTCAACTCATACATTGTTTACTTCCCCTTCGTGCTTACCGAAGGATGATTGCTATGATGACTGTTATGATCCCTATGATTCTTTTGAAATATCCCTTTTTGATGATGCTTGCTATGCTTATGGCCAAGATGCCAATATGAATTATGCTTATGGAGATGAACTTGCTATAGTTCCTTTTGTTAAACATGAAATTGTAGCTATTGCACCCAGGCATGATAGTCCTATTATCTTTTTGAATTCTCCCGATTATATTATATCAGAGAAGTTTACACTTATTAAGGATTATATTGATGGGTTGCCTTTTACCGTTGCACATGATGATTTCGATAAATATAATATGCATGTGCTTGCTGCTCCTACTTGCAATTATTATGAGAGAGGAACTATATCTCCACCTCTCTATGTTTCTAACATGATAAAATTGCAAGAAACTGTTTATACTATGCATTGGCCTTTACTAGGTGTGCATGAATTGTTCTTTTATGACATGCTGATGCATAGGAAGAGAGTTAGACTTCGTCATTGCTTGATATATGTTGCTTTGTGCTCACTACTAAATTACAAATCATTGTTAATTAAAATTGGCTTTGATATACCTTGGGATCCGGGTGGATTCACTACTTGAGCACTATATGCCTAGCTTAATGGCTTTAAAGAAAGCGTTGCCAGGGAGACAACCCGGAAGTTTTAGAGAGTCATTTATTTCTGTTGAGTGCTTTCATATAGTTTAAAAACAACAAAAATAAAGAGGGGAACCCAAAACTTTTCAAAAAGGAAGTGAAAGTGAGAAAGACAAGCACTGTTGAAGTGGGAGAGCTCCTTGAACTTTGTTGATGCTCACGGCAACTTTGTGAATCTTGATTACAGAAACTTTTCAACAAAAATAATTATCCCCTTGTACAATTCCATTGTATTATAAAAATAATGTGCCAAGGTTTGCCTTTAGGATGTTTACATTTGCTTGATGGTTTGTACGGTGCAGGACAGAAACTCTGGCTGTAGTGCGCGATTTTACATTTTTAGCTGGAACGTCAAATGGTTCTGATCCTTTTTGCACTGTCTTCCTATACAAATTTTTTATTTTCCTAATTTTGGTAGAATTTTTCAAGTATCATAAGTATGGTGAATGTTCAGATTATTATAGACTATTCTGTTGTAGACAGATTCTGTTTTTGATGCATAGTTTGCTTGTTTTGATGAAACTATCGATTCAGATCAGTGGATTAAGCCATGGAAAATTTATATTTAGAGTAGTGATTTGCTTTATTATACTAACGGATCTTACGGAGTTTTCTGTTGAAGTTTTGTGTGGATGAAGTGTTCAATGATTGAGAAGGTCTCGATGTGAGAATAAGGAAGAGAGGCAAGAGCTCAAGCTTGGGGATGCCCGAGGCACCCCAAGTAAATATTCAAGGAGACTCAAGCGTCTAAGCTTGGGGATGCTGGGGAGGCATCCCCTCTTTCTTTAACAAATATCGGTATGTTTTCGGATTCGTTTCGTTCATGCGATATGTGCAAGTCTTGGAGCGTCTTTTGCATTTAGGTTTTTATTTTTCTTTTTATGCACCATGCTGGTATGAGATAGTCCTTGGTTGATTTATAGAATGCTCTTTGCACTTCACTTATATTTTTTGAGTATGGCTTTATAGAATGCTTCATGTGCTTCACTTATATCATTTGAAGTTTGGATTGCCTATTTCTCTTTACTTAGACAACCGCCATTTGCAGAATGCTCTTTTGCTTCACTTATATTTGTTAGAGCGTGGGCATATCTTTTGTAGAAAGAATTAAACTCTCTTGCTTCACTTATATCTGTTTAGAGAGATGACAGGAATTGGTAATTCACATGGTTAGTCATAAAATCCTACATAAAACTTGTAGATCACTGAATATGATATGTTTGATTCCTTGCAATAGTTTTGCGATATAAAGATGGTGATATTAGAGTCATGCTAGTGGGTAGTTGTGGATTGTAGAAATACTTGTGTTGAGGTTTGTGATTCCCGTAGCATGCACGTATGCTGAACCGTTATGTAACAAAGTCGGAGCATGATTTATTTATTGATTGTCTTCCTTATGAGTGGCGGTCGGGAACGAGCGATGGTCTTTTCCTACCAATCTACCCCCCTAGGAGCATGCGCATAGTACTTTGTTTTGATGACTAATAGATTTTTGCAATAAGTATGTGAGTTATTTATGACTAATGTTGAGTCCATGGATTATACGCACTCTCACCCTTCCACCATTGCTAGCCTCTCTAGTACCGCACAAATTTCGCCGGTACCATAAACCCACCATATACCTTCCTCAAAACAGCCACCATACCTACCTATTATGGCATTTCCATAGCCATTCCAAGATATATTGCCATGCAACTTCCATCATCATCATATACATGACTTGAGCATTCATTGTCATATTGCTTTGCATGATCGTAAGATAGCTAGCATGATGTTTTCATGGCTTGTCCGTTTTTTGATGTCATTGCTACGCTAGATCATTGCACATCCCGGTACACCGCCGGAGGCATCCATATAGAGTCATACTTTGTTCTAGTATCGAGTTGTAATATCGAGTTGTAAGTAAATAAAAGTGTGATGATCATCATTATTAGAGCATTGCCCCAGTGAGGAAAGGATGATGGAGACTATGATTCCCCCATAAGTCGGGATGAGACTCCGGACTTTACAATAAAAAACAAAAGAGGCCAAAGAAGCCCAAATAAAAAAAGAGGCCAAAGAATCCCACCAAAATTAAAACAAATAATAAGAAAATGGGAGAAAAAGAGAGAAGTGGCAGTGCTACTATCCTTTTTCCACACTTGTGCTTCAAAGTAGCACCATGTTCTTCATATAGAGAGTCTCTTGAGTTATCACTTTCATATACTAGTGGGAATTTTCATTATAGAACTTGGCTTGTATATTCTGATGATGGGCTTCCTCAAATGCCCGAGGTCTTCATGAGCAAGCAAGTTGGATGCACACCCACTTAGTTTCAGTTAGAGCTTTCATACACTTATAGCTCTAGTGCATCCGTTGCATGGCAATCCCTACTCACTCACATTGATATCTGTTGATGGGCATCTCCATAGCCCGTTGATACGCCTAGTTGATGTGAGACTATCTTCTCCTTTTTGTCTTCTCCACCATCATATTCTATTCCACCTATAGTGCTATGTCCATGGCTCACGCTCATGTATTGCGTGAAAGTTGAAAAGGTTTGAGAACGTCAAAAGTATGAAACAATTTCTTGGCTTGTCATCGGGGTTGTGCATGATGTGAATATTTTGTGTGGTGAAGATGGAGCATAGCCAGACTATATGATTTTGTAGGGATAACTTTCTTTGGCCATGTTATTTTGAAAAGACATGATTGCTTTATTAGTGGACTTGAAGTATTATTATTTTTATGTCAAATGATAGACTATTGCCTTGAATCACTCGTATCTTAATATTCATGCCATGATTAGATTACATGATCAAGATTATGCTAGGTAGCATTCCACATCAAAAATTGTCTTTTTTATCATTTACCTACTCGAGGACAAGCAGGAATTAAGCTTGGGGATGCTGATACGTCTCCCTCGTATCTATAATTTTTGATTGTTCCATGCCAATATTCTACAACTTTCACATACTTTTGGCAACTTTTTATACTATTTTTGGGACTAACATATTGATCCAGTGCCCAGTGCCAGTTCCTGTTTGTTGCATGTTTTTTGTTCGCAGAAAACCCATACCAAACGGAGTCCAAACAGAATAAAAACTGACGCAGATTTATTTTGGAATATTTATGAATTTTGGGAAGTGGAATCATTGCGAGACGATGCCCGAGGGGGCACGAGGTAGGGGGGCGCCCCAGGGTGTTAGGCGCGCCCCTGACCCTCATGGCCACCCCGTAAGGCGGTTGGAGCCCTTCTTTCGCCGCAAGAAAGCTAATATCCGGATAGAGATCGTGTTAAAATTTCAGCCCAATCGGAGTTATGGATCTCCGGGAATATAAGAAACGGTGAAAGGGAAGAATCTGAGAACGCAGAAACAAAGAGAAACAGAGAGATAGATCCAATCTCGGAGGGGCTCTCGCCCCTCCTATGCCATGGAGGCCAAGGACCAGAGGGGAAACCCTTCTCCCACCTAGGGAGGAGGTCAAGGAAGAAGAGGAAGAAGGGGCCCCCTCTCCCCCTCTCCTCCGGTGGCGCTGGAACGCCGCTGTGGCCATCATCATCATCACTGTGATCTTCACCGACACTTCTGCCATCTTCACCAACATCTCCATCACCTTCCCCCTCTATCTACAGCGGTTCACTCTCCCGCAACCCGCTGTACCCTCTACTTGAACATGGTGCTTTATGCTTCATATTATTATCCAATGATGTGTTGCCATCCTATGATGTCTGAGTAGATTTTCGTTGTCCTATCGGTGGTTGATGAATTGCTATGATTGATTTAATTTGCTTGTGGTTATGTTGCTATCCTTTGGTGCCCATCATATGAGCGCGCGCATGGATCACACCATAGGGTTAGTTGTATGTTGATAGGACTATGTATTGGAGGGAAAGAGTGACAGATGCTTCAACCTAGCATAGAAATTGATGCATACGGGATTGAAGGGGGACCAATATATCTTAATGCTATGGTTGGGTTTTACCTTAATGAACATTAGTAGTTGTGGATTCTTGCTAATAGTTCCAATCATAAGTGCATAGAATTCCAAGTAAGGGATGACATGCTAGCAGTGGCCTCTCCCACATAATACTTGCTATCGGTCTAGTAAAGTAGTCAATTGCTTAAGGGACAATTCCGCAACTCCTACCACCACTTTTCCACACTCGCTATATTTTACTTTAGTTGCTTCTTTACCTAAACATCCCCTACTTTTTATTTACGTGCTCTTTATTAGCTTGCAAACCTATCCAACAACACCTACAAAGTACTTCTAGTTTCATACTTGTTCTAGGTAAAGCGAACGTCAAGCGTGCGTAGAGTTGTATAGGTGGTCGATAGAACTTGAGGGAATATTTGTTCTACCTTTAGCTCCTTGTTGGGTTCGACACTCTTACTTTCGAAAATTGTTGCAATCCCCTATACTTGTGGGTTATCAGATATCTTGCTAGCTGCTGCTTTCTTGCTCCTTCTGGGCCTCGGTATCACGTCTTCATCGTCATCCGGAAGCTCGATAACATTGAGTGGGGCTGCGAAGAAATCAGTCGACCCCAAGTGAATCACCAGAATTTAATCAACCAAATAATCAAGAACAAGATCACGAGAATTGTACCTGGGTTGGAGGTAACCGCATCTTCCATCTCCTCGTCCCGGTACTGGTGGGTGGAAGTTCCAGAAGTGGCAGCACTGCAAATGTCAACATTCAGTCGGTTACGTTCTGTTACCCAAGTCAACCAAAGGATCAGGTAAGATTGTTACCTAGAGATAGTGGGAATGACCACTTTGATTTTGGGCAAAGCCTTTGGTGGTTTGGAATATGTGGCCGTCGGTGGTTTCGGCACTGGAGACGGTGCAGTCTTGGGCTGCTTCGGTGCCTTCTCGGTCGGCACTGGAGAAGATGTCCGAGGGCGCTTTGAAGACTGCCCAGTTGGTGCGGCCACCAGGTCGGGGTGCTTACCGGGTCATGAGTGTGCTTGGACCTCCTTTCTCTGCGAGGAGGCGAGTCGACTTCTTCTTCATCACTCGGATCGTCGCTCTCCTCGTCCTCCTCTTCATCCGAGTGCCACTCGTCACTCTCGCCTCTGCTCACCTCTCCCTCGGGATCTTGCTCCTGCTCTTCGTTGGGCATTGAATACATATCAACAAGATCCAGACAACAAACAAAAGAAAGACAGTCGGCCGTCAACAAGATGTTACATGGTAAATCAAGAAAACACTCGACAATGCAGAATCGTACATGTTCCGGCTGGCGCAAATGGTCGAATGGAACCACCCTCCTGGACCCCCGGGGGTTATCCTTGTTGCCAGTAATGCCTCTCAGCCACTGCTCCACCGTGTCCTCACTGACATCCTCCGGGTGGATCTGAGTGGAATCCTCGATTCCCGAGTACATCCACATCAGATGGTCACGAGCTTGGAGTGGTTGGATACGTCGACTGAGGAAGACCTCCAGTAGGTCCATACCGGTCACTCCGTCGCGGACGAGTTGGACCACTCGCTCGACCAACACCTTCACCTGCGCCTTCTCCTCTGGGATCACTCTCAAGGTGGAGGGCTTCTCCACTCGGGCCATGGAAAAGGGGGGAAGTCCAGTCGGCTGACCCGGAGTCGGCTGGTCCTTGCAGTAGAACCAGGTCGACTGCCAACCCCGGACCGACTCGGGAAGGATCATGGTTGGGAAAGTGCTTTTGTTCCTCATCTGAATTCCAAGACCCCCGCACATCTGTATCACGTGCGTCCTCTCGTCACTCGGGTTGGCCTTCTTGACCGTCTGAGAACGACACGTGAATATGTGCTTGAAGAAACCTAAGAAGTTCTCACACATGGACACGAAAGCGGCAAGGTACACGATGGTGTTTGGAGAAAAGTGGTGGAGTTGAGCCCCAAAGAAGTTCAAGAAACCGCGAAAGAAAGGATGGGGAGGCAAAGAAAACCCGCGGTCGACGTGAGTGGCAAGGAGAACGCACTCACCCTCCTGCGGCTGCGGCTCGGTCTCGTTCCCCGGGAGCCGCGCCGATTCATGGGGGATCAGTCCCCCCTCGACCAGGTCATCGATATCGTCTTGGCTGATTGTCGAGTGAATCCAGTCGCCCTGGATCTAGCCAGGCGGCAGGCCGGACCTCGACGAAGACCCGCCCCAGCTGGTCCTCTTCCCTTTCACCTTCGCCGTCGCCTTCTTCGCACGCTCCAACGCCACCGTCTTCTCCTTACCCATGGCAGCAGATCGAGTTCAAATAGGGCGACGACGCCGAGAGCAGAGGCAGATGCGGTGGAGAAAACAGAGGAGGAAGGGGAAGAATGAGAACGCACTGTGTGAAAACCCCCGTCCAACGCCTTATATGAGGGCATTTCCGAGTGGCTGACTCGTGGGCCCAGGCGATCCGATCAAATCCCGCAACAGTCGCGCACGCGATACGTGGCGAAAAAGGTGGCGCCGAGATCGAGACGGCCTGCCTAATCCGTCCCGATTACTGCGGCATCCCCGCCCGGCGCGCTTCCCAAAATTCGAATCCCGTGAAATCCGCAGACAGCAGAACAACCCATCAGACGAAAGATTTTTCCCATATCAACACTCGAAGCTTAACAATGAAAGTTCACTCGACAAAACCAAGAATGGATCAAGGCAACTGAACAAGCAGTTGAAGTCATCATGAATGTTCATTCGACCTCTGGACAAGACATTTCGGAAGCGCAAAATCTGAATCAGAGAGGTTATCAACTCCTTCTCCACTCGAACCCTGAACCATTCGGGGGCTAATGATGAAGATAGGTACCTAGGGTAGGGTCGTAGGCCTAACCTAGACACCCTCCCCTAGGATGTCACCCTCAAACCAGAAGCATTCGAAGAAGAGTCACCATCCACTCGACCATGAGGACTTCCACTCGGAAGACTTGAAGTCACTCGACCGCGGAGACTCACTCGACCACCAGAAGGTCTAAGGTCGCTCCGAACTGCAACGGTCGGACATCACCTCATAGCTTTAATGGTCATTATGTCTATTTATTTACTAGCGTTACCAGTAATGTCTCCCCTTTAATGTACCTTAAACCATTTGTAACGTGGGCTGGCTGGGGTCCTGGCGCACTCTATATAAGCCACCCCCCTCCACAGCCACAAGGGTTCGCATCTTTTGTAAACTCACACACACATATAATCCAGTCGAACGCCTCAGGGCGCCGAGACGTAGGGCTGTTACTTCTTCCGAGAAGGGCCTGAACTCATAAAACTCGTGTGTACAACTACTCCATAGCTAGGTGTTGGGGAACGTTGCAGAAAATTAAAATTTTTCCTACGGTTTCACCAAGATCCATCTATGAGTTCATCTAAGCAACGAGTCTAGGGAGAGAGTTTGTATCTACATACCACTTGTAGATCACGTGCGGAAGCTTGCAAGGTGATGATGTAGTCGTACTCGACGTGATCCAAATCACCGATGACCTGCGCCGAACGGACGGCACCTCCGCGTTCAACACACGTACGGAACAGCCACGTCTCCTCCTTCTTGATCCAGCAAGGAAGGGAGGAGAGGTTGAGGGAGATGGCACCAGCAGCAGCACGACGGCGTGGTGTTGATGGAGCTGCAGTACTCCGGCAGAGCTTCGCTAAGCACTATGGAGGTGGAGGAGGTGTTGGGGAGGGAGAAGGAGGCAACCAAAGGCCAGGGCGTTCAGGTATGAAGTCCCTCCTCTCCCCCACTATATATAGGGGTGCCAAGGGGGGTGGCCGGCCCTAGGAGATCCAATCTCCTAGGGGGTGCGGCGGCCAAGGGGGGTTTTCCCTCCCCCCAAGGCACCTAGGAGGTGCCTTACCCTCCTAGGACTCTTGCCCCTTAAACCCTAGGCACATGGGCCTATGTGGGGCTGGTGCCCTTGGCCCATTAGGCCAAGGCGCACCCCCTTACAGCCCATGTGGCCCCCCGGGACAGGTGGACCCACCCGGTGGACCCCCGGGACCCTTCCGATGGTCCCGGTACAATACCGATAACCCCGAAACTTGTCCCGATGCCCGAAACAGGACTTCCCATATATAAATCTTTACCTCCGGACCATTCCGGAACTCCTCGTGACGTCCGGGATCTCATCCAGGACTCCGAACAACATTCGGGTTACTGCATATACATATCCCTATAACCCTAGCGTAACTGAACCTTAAGTGTGTAGACCCTACGGGTTCGGGAGACATGCAGACATGACCGAGACTCTCTCAGTCAATAACCATCAGCGGGATCTGGATACCCATGATGGCTCCCACATGCTCCTCGATGTTGTCATCGGATGAACCACTATGTCGAGGATTCGATCAAACCCTGTATGCAGTTCCCTTTGTCAATCGGTACGTTACTTGCCCGAGACTCGATCGTCGGTATCCCAATACCTTGTTCAGTATCGTTACCGGCAAGTCACTTTACTCGTACCGTAATGCATGATCCCGTGTCCAACACCTTGGTCACATTGAGCTCAATATGATGATGCATTACCGAGTGGGCCCAGAGATACCTCTCCGTCATACGGAGTGACAAATCCCAGTCTCGATCCGTGTCAACCCAACAGCTACTTTCGGAGATACCTGTAATGCACCTTTATAGTCACCCAGTTACGTTGTGACGTTTGGTACACCCAAGGCACTCTTACGGTATCCGGGAGTTACACGATCTCATGGTCGAAGGAAGAGATACTTGACACTTGCAAAGCTCCAGCAAAACGAACTACACGATCTTTTATGCTATGCTTAGGATTGGGTCTTGTCCATCACATCATTCTCCTAATGATGTGATCCCGTTATCAACGACATCCAATGTCCATAGTCAGGAAACCATGACTATCTGTTGATCACAACGAGCTGGTCAACTAGAGGCTTACCAGGGACATAGTGTGGTCTAAGTATTCACACGTGTATTACGATTTCCGGATAATACAGTTATAGCATGAATAAAAGACAATTATCATGAACAATGAAATATAATAATACTTTTATTATTGCCTCTAGGGCATATTCCCAACAGTCTCCCACTTGCACTAGAGTCACTAATCTAGTTACATTGTGATGAATCGAACACCCATAGAGTTCTGGTGTTGATCATGTTTTGCACGCGAGAGAGGTTTAGTCAGCGGATCTGCGACATTCAGATCCGTGTGCACTTTGCAAATCTCTATGTCTCCATCTTGAACATTTTCACGGATGGAGTTGAAACGACGCTTGATGTGCCTGGTCTTCTTGTGAAACCTGGGCTCCTTTGCGAGGGCAATAGCTCCAGTGTTGTCACAGAAGAGCTTGATCGGCCCCGACGCATTGGGTATGACTCCTAGGTCGGTGATGAACTCCTTCACCCAAATCGCTTCATGTGCTGCCTCCGAGGCTGCCATGTACTCCGCTTCACACGTAGATCCCGCCACGACGCTCTGCTTGCAGCTGCACCAGCTTACTGCTCCACCATTCAACATATACACGTATCCGGTTTGTGACTTAGAGTCATCCAGATCTGAGTCGAAGCTAGCGTCGACGTAACCCTTTACGACGAGCTCTTCGTCTCCTCCATAAACGAGAAACATGTCCTTTGTCCTTTTCAGGTACTTCAGGATATTCTTGACCGCTGTCCAGTGTTCCTTGCCGGGATTACTTTGGTATCTTGCTACCAAACTTACGGCAAGGTTTACATCGGGTCTGGTACACAGCATGGCATACATAATAGAACCTATGGCTGAAGCATAGGGGATGACACTCATCTCTTCTTTATCTTTTGCCGTGGTCGGTGACTGAGCTGAGCTCAGTCTCATACCTTGTAACATAGGCAAGAACCCCTTCTTGGACTGATCCATTCTGAATCTCTTCAAAATCTTATCAAGGTATGTGCTTTGTGAAAGACCTATGAGGCGTCTCGATCTATCTCTATAGATCTTGATGCCTAATATATAAGCAGCTTCTCCAAGGTCCTTCATTGAAAAACACTTATTCAAGTAGGCCTTAATGCTGTCCAGAAATTCTATATTATTTCCCATCAGGAGTATGTCATCTACATATAATATGAGAAATGCTACAGAGCTCCCACTCACTTTCTTGTAAACGCAGGCTTCTCCATAAGTCTGCATAAACCCAAACGCTTTGATCATCTCATCAAAGCGAATGTTCCAACTCCGAGATGCTTGCACCAGTCCATAAATGGATCGCTGGAGCTTGCATACTTTGTTAGCGTTCCGAGGATCGACAAAACCTTCCGGCAGCATCATATACAGTTCTTCCTTAAGATGCCCGTTAAGGAATGCTGTTTTGACGTCCATCTGCCATATCTCATAATCATAGTATGCGGCAATTGCTAACATGATTCGAACGGACTTTAGCTTCGCTACGGGAGAGAATGTCTCGTCGTAGTCAATCCCTTGAACCTGTCGATAACCCTTAGCGACAAGTCGAGCTTTATAGATGGTAACATTACCATCCGCGTCCGTCTTCTTCTTAAAGATCCATTTGTTTTCTATCGCTCGCCGATCATCGGGCAAGTCTGTCAAAGTCCATACTTTGTTTTCATACATGGATTCTATCTCGGATTTCATGGCTTCAAGCCATTTGTTGGAATCCGGGCCCGCCCTTGCTTCTTCATAGTTCGAAGGTTCATTGTTGTCTAACAACATGATTTCCAGGACAGGGTTGCCGTACCACTCTGGTGCGGAACGTGTCCTTGTGGACCTACGAAGTTCAGCAGTAACTCGATCCGAAGTCCCTTGATCATTATCATGGTTTTCTTCTTCAGTTGGTGTGGGCATCACAGGAACAGTTTCCTGTGCTGCGTCACTATCCCGCTCAAGAGGTAGTACTTCATCGAGTTCTACTTTCCTCCCACTTACTTCTTTCGAGAGAAACTCTTTTTCCAGAAAGCATCCGTTATTGGCAACAAAGATCTTGCCTTCGGATCTTAAGTAGAAGGTATACCCTACAGTTTCCTTAGGGTATCCTATGAATACGCATTTTTCCGACTTGGGTTCGAGCTTTTCAGGTTGAAGTTTCTTGACATAAGCTTCGCATCCCCAAACTTTTAGAAACGACAGCTTAGGTTTCTTTCCAAACCATAATTCATACGGTGTCGTCTCAACGGATTTAGACGGTGCCCTATTTAAAGTGAATGTAGCTGTCTCTAGAGCGTATCCCCAAAATGATAGTGGTAAATCGGTAAGAGACATCATAGACCGCACCATATCCAATAGAGTGCGATTACGACGTTCGGACACACCGTTTCGCTGAGGTGTTCCAGGCGGCGTGAGCTGTGAAACGATTCCACATTTCTTTAAGTGTGTACCAAATTCGTGACTTAAGTATTCTCCTCCACGATCTGATCGTAAGAATTTTATCTTTCGGTCACGTTGATTCTCCACCTCATTCTGAAATTCCTTGAACTTTTCAAAGGTCTCAGACTTGTGTTTCATTAAGTAGACATACCCATATCTACTCAAGTCATCTGTGAGAGTGAGAACATAACGATATCCTCCGCGAGCCTCAACGCTCATTGGACCGCACACATCGGTATGTATGATTTCCAACAAGTTGGTTGCCCGCTCCATTGTTCCGGAGAACGGAGTCTTGGTCATTTTGCCCAAGAGGCATGGTTCGCACGTGTCAAACGATTCATAATCAAGAGACTCTAAAAGTCCATCGGCATGGAGCTTCTTCATGCGCTTGACACCAATGTGACCAAGGCGGCAGTGCCACAAGTATGTGGGACTATCGTTATCAACTTTAAATCTTTTGGCATCAACACTATGAACATGTGTAATATTACGCTCGAGATTCATTAAGAATAAACCATTGACCATCGGAGCATGACCATAAAACATATCTCTCATATAAATCGAACAACCATTATTCTCAGACTTAAATGAGTAGCCATCTCGTATTAAACGAGATCCAGATACAATGTTCATGCTCAAACTTGGCACTAAATAACAATTATTGAGGTTCAAAACTAATCCCGTAGGTAGATGTAGAGGCAGCGTGCCGACGGCGATCACATCGACTCTGGAACCATTCCCGACGCGCATCGTCACCTCGTCCTTTGCCAGTCTCCGTTTATTCCGCAGCTCCTGCTGTGAGTTACAAATATGAGCAACGGCACCGGTATCAAATACCCAGGAGTTACTACGATTACTGGTAAGGTACACATCAATCACATGTATATCAAATATACCTTTGGTGTTGCCGGCTTTCTTATCCGCTAAGTATTTGGGGCAGTTCCGCTTCCAGTGACCCTTCCCCTTGCAATAAAAGCACTCAGTCTCAGGCTTGGGTCCATTCTTTGACTTCTTCCCGGTAACTGGCTTACCAGGTGCGGCAACTTCTTTGCCGTCCTTCTTGAAGTTCTTCTTACCCTTGCCCTTCTTGAACTTAGTGGTCTTATTGACCATCAACACTTGATGTTCTTTCTTGATTTCAGCCTCTGCTGACTTCAGCATCGAGAACACTTCAGGAATGGTCTTTTCCATTCCCTGCATGTTGTAGTTCATCACAAAGCTCTTGTAGCTTGGTGGGAGCGACTGGAGGATTCTGTTAATGACCGCCTCATCTGGGAGGTTAATGTTCAGCTGGGTCATACGGTTGTGCAACCCAGACATCTTCAGGATGTGCTCACTGACAGAACTGTTTTCCTCCATCTTACAACTGTAGAACTTGTCGGAGACATCATATCTCTCGACCCGGGCATGAGCTTGAAAAACTAGTTTCAGCTCTTCGAACATCTCATATGCTCCGTGGTGCTCAAAACGCTTTTGGAGCCCCGGTTCTAAGCTGTAAAGCATGCCGCACTGAACGAGGGAGTAATCATCAGCGCGAGACTGCCAAGCATTCATAATGTCTTGGTTCTCTGGGACGGGAGCGTCACCTAGCGGTCCTTCTAGGACATATTGTTTCCTGGCAGCTATGAGGATGATCCTCAGGTTCCGGACCCAGTCCGTATAGTTGCTGCCATCATCTTTCAGCTTGGTTTTCTCTAGGAATGCGTTGAAGTTCATGTTGACATTAGCGTTGGCCATTGATCTACAAGACATATTTGCAAAGGTTTTAGACTAAGTTCATGATAATAAAGTTCTAATCAAATTATGAACTCCCACTTAGATTAGACATCCCTTTAGTCATCTAAGTGTTACACGATCCGAGTCGACTGGCCCGTGTCCGATCATCACGTGAGACGGACTAGTCATCGTCGGTGAACATTTTCATGTTGATCGTGTCTTCCATACGACTCGTGTTCGACCTTTCGGTCTCCGTGTTCCGAGGCCATGTCTGCACATGCTAGGCTCGTCAAGTTAACCCTAAGTGTTTTCGCTGTGTAAAACTGTCTTACACCCGTTGTATGTGAACGTAAGAATCCATCACACCCGATCATCACGTGGTGCTTAGAAACGACGAACTGTAGCAACGGTGCACAGTTAGGGGAGAACACTTCTTGAAATTTTATAAGGGATCATCTTATTTACTACCGTCGTCCTAAGTAAACAAGATGCATAATACATAATAAACATCACATGCAATTATATAGTTGTGACATGATATGGCCAATATCATATAGCTCCATTGATCTTCATCTTCGGGGCTCCATGATCATCTTGTCACCGGCTTGACACCATGATCTCCATCATCATGATCTCCATCATCGTGTCTTCATGAAGTTGTCACGCCAACGACTACTTCTACTTCTATGACTAACGTTTAGCAATAAAGTAAAGTAGTTTACATGACGTTATTTAATGACACGCAGGTCATACAAAAAATAATGACAACTCCTATGGCTCCTGCCGGTTGTCATACTCATCGACATGCAAGTTGTGAATCCTATTACAAAGAACGTGATCTCATACATCACAATTCATTATTCATCACAACTTCTGGCCATATCACATCACATGATCAATCGCTGCAAAAACAAGTTAGACGTCCTCTAATTGTTGTTGCATCTTTTACGTGGCTGCAATTGGGTTCTAGCAAGAATGTTTTCTTACCTACGAATCACCACAACGTGATTTTGTCAACTTCTATTTACCCTTCATAAGGGCCCTGTTCATCGATTCCGCTCCAACTAAGGTGGGAGAGACAGACACCCGCCAGCCACCTTATGCAACTTGTGCATGTCAGTCGGTGGAACCGGTCTCACGTAAGAGTACGTGTAAGGTTGGTCCGGGCCGCTTCATCCCACAATACCGTTGAGCAAGAAATGACTAGTAGAGGCAAGTAAGATGACAAAATCCACGCCCACAACAAAGTTGTGTTCTACTCGTGCAAAGAGAACTACGCATAGACCTAGCTCATGATGCCACTGTTGGGGAACGTTGCAGAAAATTAAAATTTTTCCTACGGTTTCACCAAGATCCATCTATGAGTTCATCTAAGCAACGAGTCTAGGGAGAGAGTTTGTATCTACATACCACTTGTAGATCGCGTGCGGAAGCTTGCAAGGTGATGATGTAGTCGTACTCGACGTGATCCAAATCACCGATGACCTGCGCCGAACGGACGACACCTCCGCGTTCAACACACGTACGGAACAGCCACGTCTCCTCCTTCTTGATCCAGCAAGGAAGGGAGGAGAGGTTGAGGGAGATGGCACCAGCAGCAGCACGACGGCGTGGTGTTGATGGAGCTGCAGTACTCCGGCAGAGCTTCGCTAAGCACTATGGAGGTGGAGGAGGTGTTGGGGAGGGAGAAGGAGGCAACCAAAGGCCAGGGTGTTCAGGTATGAAGTCCCTCCTCTCCCCCACTATATATAGGGGTGCCAAGGGGGGGGTGGCCGGCCCTAGGAGATCCAATCTCCTAGGGGGTGCGGCGGCCAAGGGGGGTTTTCCCTCCCCCCAAGGCACCTAGGAGGTGCCTTACCCTCCTAGGACTCTTGCCCCCTTAAACCCTAGGCGCATGGGCCTATGTGGGGCTGGTGCCCTTGGCCCATTAGGCCAAGGCGCACCCCCTTACAGCCCATGTGGCCCCTCGGGACAGGTGGACCCACCCGGTGGACCCCCGGGACCCTTCCGGTGGTCCCGGTACAATACCGATAACCCCGAAACTTGTCCCGATGCCCGAAACAGGACTTCCCATATATAAATCTTTACCTTCGGACCATTCCGGAACTCCTCGTGACGTCCGGGATCTCATCCGGGACTCCGAACAACATTCGGGTTACTGCATATACATATCCCTATAACCCTAACGTAACTGAACCTTAAGTGTGTAGACCCTACGGGTTCGGGAGACATGCAGACATGACCGAGACTCTCTCAGTCAATAACCATCAGCGGGATCTGGATACCCATGATGGCTCCCACATGCTCCTCGATGTTGTCATCGGATGAACCACTATGTCGAGGATTCGATCAAACCCTGTATGCAGTTCCCTTTGTCAATCGGTACGTTACTTGCCCGAGACTCGATCGTCGGTATCCCAATACCTTGTTCAGTCTCGTTACCGGCAAGTCACTTTACTCGTACCGTAATGCATGATCCCGTGTCCAACACCTTGGTCACATTGAGCTCAATATGATGATGCATTACCGAGTGGGCCCAGAGATACCTCTCCGTCATACGGAGTGACAAATCCCAGTCTCGATCCGTGTCAACCCAACAGCTACTTTCGGAGATACCTGTAATGCACCTTTATAGTCACCCAGTTACGTTGTGACGTTTGGTACACCCAAGGCACTCTTACGGTATCCGGGAGTTACACGATCTCATGGTCGAAGGAAGAGATACTTGACACTTGCAAAGCTCCAGCAAAACGAACTACACGATCTTTTATGCTATGCTTAGGATTGGGTCTTGTCCATCACATCATTCTCCTAATGATGTGATCCCGTTATCAACGACATCCAATGTCCATAGTCAGGAAACCATGACTATCTGTTGATCACAATGAGCTGGTCAACTAGAGGCTTATCAGGGACATAGTGTGGTCTAAGTATTCACACGTGTATTACGATTTCCGGATAATACACTTATAGCATGAATAAAAGACAATTATCATGAACAATGAAATATAATAATACTTTTATTATTGCCTCTAGGGCATATTTCCAACACTAGGATCTTGCCTCCTCATACCTACCCCCATTCTACTGTCAGTCTTAGATCCATAACAGTCGCAATGGTGCATACTCAGGGAGAACACTTATACCTTGAAATTTAGTGAGAGATCATCTTATAATGCTACCACCATACTAAGAAAAATAAGATGCATAAAGGATAAACATCATATGCAATCAATATAAGTGATATGATATGGCCATCATCATCTTGTGCCTTTGATCTCCATCTCCAAAGCACCGTCATGATCACCATCGTCACCGGCTTGACACCTTGATCTCCATCTTAGCATCGTTGTCGTCTCGCTAACTATTGCTTCTACGACTATCACTACCGCTTAGTGATAAAGTAAAGCAATTACATGGTGATTGCATTTCATACAATAAAGCGACAACCATATGCCTCCTGCCAGTTGCTGATAACTGTGTTACAAAACATGATCATCTCATACAACAATTTATATAATCACGTCTTGACCATATCACATCACAATATGCCCTGCAAAAACAAGTTAGACGTCCTCTACTTTGTTGTTGCAAGTTTTACATGGCTGCTACGGACTTAGCGAGAACCGTTCTTACCTACGCATCAAAAAACCACAACGCGGTATAGTGATTGCTTTTTGATCTTCAGAAAGAACCCTGTTCATTGAATCTGATTCAACTAAAGTTAGAGAAACTGACACCCACTAGCCACCTGTGTGTGAAGCACGTCGGTAGAACCAGTCTCGCGTAAGCGTACGCGTAATGTCGGTCTGAGCCGCTTCATCCAACAATACCGATGAATCGAGAGTCAACTAGTGACGGCAAGCAATATGTATATACCTACGTCCACAACTCATTTGTGTTCTACTCGTGCATATAACATCTACGCATAGACCTGGCTCCGATGCCACTGTTGGAGAACACAGTAATTTCAAAAAAAAAATCCTACGGACACGCAAGATCCATCTAGGTGATGCATAGCAACACGAGGGTAAGAGTATGTCTACGTACCCTCGTAGACCGAAAGCGGAAGCGTTATGAAACGCGGTTGATGTAATCGAATGTCTTCGCGATCCAACCGATCAAGTACCGAATGCACGGCACCTCCGCGATCTGCACACGTTCAGCTCGGTGACGTCCCTCGTACTCTTGATCCAGTTGAGGCCAAGGAAGAGTATTGTCAGCACGACGGTGTGATGACGGTGATGATGAAGTTACCGACGCAGGGCTTCACCTACAACGATATGACCGGGGTGGAAATCTGTGGAGGGGGGCACCGCACACGGCTAAACAATCAATTTGTGTGTCTATGGGGTGCCCCCTCCCCCGTATATAAAGGGGGGAGGAGGAGAGGGCCGGCCTAGGAGGAGGCGCGCCCAAGGAGGGGCAATCCTACTCCAAGTAGCCCCCCCCCTTCCTATTCCTACTAGGAGAAGGATGAAGGAGGAGGAGAGGAGAAGGAAAGGGAGGACGGCCCCCAAAACCCTAAACCAATTCGGTTTGGGCCTAAGGGGGCGCGCCCCACCACTTGCCTGCTGCCCTCTTTCTCCACTAGGGCCCGTTAAGGCCATTGACTCCCCGGGGGGTTCCGGTAACCTCCCGGTACTCCAAAAAATGTCCGAACTCATCCGAAACTATACTGATGTTCAAACATAGCCTTCCAATATATCGATCTTTATGTCTCGACCATTTCGAGACTCCTCGTCATGTCCGTGATCACATCCGAGACTCCGAACTATCTTCGGTACATCAAAACACAAAAACTCATAATATCGATCGTCATCGAACGTTAAGCGTGCGGACCCTACGGGTTCAAGAACTATGTAGACATGGCCGAGACTCACTTCCGATCAATAACCAATAGAGGAACCTGGATGCTCATATTGGTTCCTACATATTCTACGAAGATCATTATCAGTCAAGCCGCATAACAACATACGTTGTTCCCTTTGTCATCGGTATGTTACTTGCCCGAGATTCGATCGTCGGTATCTCAATACCTAGTGCAATCTCGTTACCGGCAAGTCTCTTTACTCGTTCCGTAATGCAAGATCCCGCAACTAACTCATTAGTAACATTGCTTGCAAGGCTTATAGTGATGTGCATTACCGAGAGGGCCTAGAGATGCCTCTCCGATAATCGGAGTGACAAATCCTAATCTCGATCTATGCCAACTCAACAAACACCATCGGAGACACCTGTAGAGCATCTTTATAATCACCCAGTTACGTTGTGACGTTTGATAGCACACTAAGTGTTCCTCTGGTATTCGGGAGTTGCATAATCTCATAGTCATAGGAACATGTATAAGTTATGGAGAAAGCAATAGCAATAAACTAAACGATCATAGTGCTAAGCTAACGGATGGGTCTTGTCCATCACATCATTCTCTAATGATGTGATCCCGTTCATCAAATGACAACACATGTCTATGGCTAGGAAACTTAACCATCTTTGATTAACGAGCTAGTCAAATAGAGGCATACCAGAGACACTTTGTTTGTCTATGTATTCACACATGTATCAAGTTTCCGGTTAATACAACTCTAGCATGAATAATAAACACTTATCATGATATAAGGAAATATAAATAACAACTTTATTATTGCCTCTAGGGCATATTTCCTTCAAAATGGGTGAGGGAGGACTACGTCCACAAGGAGATGGCGCGCCAGCGCCGTGCCCTCGAGTGAAGAAAATATGCCCTAGAGGCAATAATAAAGTTGTTATTTTATATTTCCTTATATCATGATAAATGTTTATTATTCATGCTAGAATTGTATTAACCGGAAACTTGATACATGTGTGGATACATAGACAAAACACTGTGTCCCTAGTAAGTATCTACTAGACTAGCTCGTTAATGAAAGATGGTTAAGTTTCCTAACCATAGACATGTGTTGTCATTTGATGAACGGGGTCTGATACGTCTTCAACGTATCTATATTTTTTATTGTTCCATGCTATTATATTATATGTTTTGGATGTTTAATGGGCTTTAATATGCTCTTTTATACTATTTTTGGGACTAACCTATTAACGGCAGGCCCAGTGCTAGTTTCTGTTTTTGCCTATTTTAGAGTTTTGCAGAAAAGGAATACCAAACGAAATGAAACTTTCGCGACGATCTTTCTTGGACCGAAAGCAATCCTTTGGAGGCAAAGTCTGGAACTCCACGAGGAAGCCACGAGGCAGGAGGGTGCGCCCAGGGGTAGGCGCGCCCCCCACCCTCGTGGGCCCATCGTAACTCCACCGACGTACTTCTTTCGCCTATATATACTCTTATACCCTAGAAACATCAGGGAGAGGCACGAAACCACTTTTCCACCGCCGCAACCTTCTGTACCCGTAGATCCCATCTTGGGGCCTTTTCCGGCGATCTGCCGGAGGGAGAATCGATCATGGAGGGCTTCTACATCAACACCATTGCCTCTCCGATGAAGTGTGAGTAGTTTACCACAGACCTTCGGGTCCATAGTTATTAGCTAGATGTCTTCTTCTCTCTCTTTGATTCTCAATACAAAGTTCTCCTCGATGTTCTTGGAGATCTATTCGATGTAATACTCTTTTGCGGTGTGTTTGTTGAGATCCGATGAATTGTGAAATTATGAACAAGATTATCTATGAATATTATTTGGTTCTTCTCTGAATTCTTATATGCATGATTTGATACATTTGCGAGTCTTTTTGAATTATCGGTTTAGTTTGGCCTACTAGATAGATCTTGCATGAGCGTAGGAATTTTTTTGAAATTGCATGCTACGTTCTCCAACATCAAGGAGATCGCCGCCCGGCGCCACGGCCGCGAGGAGGAAGGCATCGTCATCCTCGACGACAGTGACGAGGAGGCGCCCGAGCCGTCCAACTCCCCACGCATCGACGACGCTGGTTAGGGGTGCAGCAGGGACGCAGGCGACACGCAGGACGGCGATGACGACGACGTCGACAGCGGCGACTACACCAAGATGTACATGCTGCTCAGCATGTAGAAGGCGGGCGGCGGCGGCTTTAGTATTAGTAGCAGTAGTATTTAGTTGTTTCTAATTTATGTTTTCAGTTTTTTGTACAAATATCAATGAAATCATCTAGTTAGACCGAATTTGTGGTGCGTTTGGCCCAATTTTGGCCGAGTTTAGTATTGAAAAAACGGCGTCTGGGGCGGCGGTTGGGAAACCGACCGCCACGGTGCCGACTTTTTCACCTGCGCGCCCTGAGGCGACGCTATTTCAAGCCCCCGAGGAGTTGAACGAGGGGAGATGCTCTAAGCTTACACATTCAAGGTTTTAGCTGGAAGTTTTCGCACTCTAGGCTTGTCCTCAAGATTTTTATGATTTGGATTCTCGCTGGACCATCCTCCAGGCGTGGATGGATACGTATGCACTCCTGCTAGGGTGTGGTTTGAGCTATAGCTAGCTGCGGTGTCCACGGTCCAAAGCTTTCGGAGTGGGCTCAACAACTTTGCCCCAATTGCAAAACCTGCGTGGCGTTTGGCCATCGGAAAAGGACGCCGAACGGACATAACAGACACGACCGCTCCTGGCCATGCAAATATAGTTTCGCTAGCATAGCATAGTTTTTTCCCCTTCAATCAGACGAAGAGGAGAGAACGTACCTTGTACTATTCCGGTGACGCTCCCATTAGAGAAGTGTCGTCCGGTTACGGCTAGCCAATCGACGGGCCCACAAGCAACGCATCGCGGACCAAACACACCTCCCCCTCGAGTCACTGACGGCGGGCCCGTTCGACGCCGGCGATCATGAGCGGCCGTCACACACTCCCAGTTAATCCGGAGCTCTGGCCAACCCTGACCGGTGAGCGGCAAGTGTGCAAGCAAAGCTCGCAGGGCACGAGCGGCATCGGCCGACCGGCGCGTGCCTTCGATCATGGCGTGCGCGCGCGCGCGAGCAACGGACGCCGGAGGGGGACGACGTGGAGCGCTGCTCGCCGCGGGCTCGGCCGCTAAACTATGCTGGCGCCTACGTGTGCGCCGCGCCCGGCGTGATCTCGATCCGTTGGAATAATCATACGGCTGGGTTTGCTATGTGTGGCTGCGGACGGGGCACCGGATTCTTTAATATGGTCCTCCTCTCTGTCCGACGTACGGGTCCACGCCGGCGACAGCGCACGGCACGGATGCTCACGCTCTGCGCGTACGGACACGATAGCTTTCCCCTTCATGTTCCCTGCTCTGCTTTAGTTACTAGTACTACAATAGCTATACGTAAATTGACTCAGTTTGCAATTTAGTTAAGTCAATTCTGTGGAAGAAGGAAAAAAGCTGGAGAAAAAAGAAAGATGGGCATCTGTTGGATCTTTAATCTAATGGCTCAGAAAACCGAGTTACTTAAAATAATTTTTAAGGCGACTTACATAGCCGCTCCCGTCAGCGAATATGTTGGACATCCGAATTCTTACAAACTGGTAGCAAACCTATGGCGAGGGAGGGGCTTTGCGGGACTCTCGACCCGTCTGCATGCCCCTACGAGCGTGTGCATGCATGGATGCACTCGGCTGCTTAGAGCATCTACAACCGGTCCCCATACCGGCCCCAAATGTCCGGACGAGCTGCCCGGTCAGTATCCAGACCAAAAAAGGCATGAGAGCTATCCCGTGCAGCCCCGAGGAGCAGATGGTCGTCTGTACTGCTCCTTGACACTCCCGGGAGAACTGTGCTCTAACCCGATCTTCTGCAAACCGTCGGGCATTCGTTGCCCAAATGACGCTCGGATCCTGGGCCTGTGGATCTCGGCGCATGATTGAGGCCTCGCTTGAAGCGGTCACCGCCACATGGCGCAACCCCATTGTGCCGCCTGAACCATTTAGGTGGCACCTCGTCCCCGCGGCGTTGGCCGCCGAAACGGAGACCATCTGCACCTCCATGAGTCTCCGCCAATCCGAACTGGAAGCGTAGAAAGCCTCCCGCGCGAGGCTGCAGACGCAGCTTGAAGCGGAGGCAGCTTCGCCAGCCCTCGTGGAGGAGGCGGCAATGGCAGCCCGCGATGTGGAGGCGGCTTCGGAAGCATGAGAGGAAGCCCTTCGTGCCCGCATAGCCGAGAAGCGATGAAGGAGGGTGGTGAAGGAGATGGAAAAAGAGCAAAGTCGGGCGGTCTGTGCCATGGCCGGACTACCCCCTAGAAAGAGAAGGCCGAGGACAACGATGGATTGGACAACTCCAACAATGAGTAGATACACCTCGATATGTTCTACGTCTTCGACCCCTACTGCCACATGGATGATGGGAAGGGCAAAGGCAAGGGCAAGGGCGGCTGTGGATGCACTTCTTTCATTGTCGCTTCATTCGTAGTTAGGAGAGCATGTCAATATTTGGTAGTCCGATGACGTGTGTTTAACTACTTACATAAGTTGTATGAGAACAATATGAATTTAAGGATTCGGTTTGATGTATCCGATTATAAAGGATAAAATTTATGTGTTGTTCCATCACTGTCCGTTGTTAGAAGGGATAGAGGGGGATTGATGGAATAGTTGTTCGTTGTATTGCTTGAGCCTCGTGGGCATATATATAGGAGTACATGATCATCTTGGAGTACAAGCCAAGGTAGAATAATATCCTACGCTATCCTAGCTTTCCTAATAATCACGATACTCAACATCCCCCCGCAGTCACAACGCTAGCGACGCGGACTGTGAGACTGGAGAAGAATCCGAAGGAAAGCCGACGGACACCCCCCACAGTCGTAACGGACGATGCATCACGGAGTCGTGGCTGGAGTGGAAACCGGCGAGGTTGCTCAAGCAAGGCGGTAGCCCTTTGTGCCGTTTGTCGAGGTAGCCGAGAGCGTAGGTGGTGTAGCCGTAGTCGAGGTAGCCGTGCGAAGAACGCCGTGGTCGGTGTCGAGTCGGTTGTCGCCGGTGTCGAGGTAGTCGCCGTGGAGCCACGAAAGAAGAGCAGCGGCGGCGGCGGCCTAAGGAGGCGGCGGCGGCGGCTAGAGAAGGATTGTGGCAGCTGTGCTCAAAGTAGGCGATAATGAACCCGACAGCGTGACGAAGACCGGTGCGGATGGTGACGTTCCCGCGCCAAGGGAGGCGGCGTGACGCATATCACGCGGAAGTCAACGTGTGTGGATGGAGGTGGACTGCGGGCCGCAGCGTTATGGCCCGAAGGGGCCACGCAACGGCGGCGAGCTGGTCGGGGCGACAACGGGAAAGACCTCAGGGCAGTTGCAGGGATCGCGTGCCACACTCGCTACGGCCCGACGGGGCGACACAACGGCAGCGCGAGGGTCGGTGCAGCATTGGGGACGGCCTGCAGCGGACAGCCCCGGTGCGGCGTTTGACCGCGGGCCGCGGCACTACGGCCCGAAGGGGCGACGCAGCGGCAGCGCGTGATGTGGTGCAACCACGGGAACAGGCTTAGGGTGGCGGCGGGGACCACGTGCTGCAATGCTACGGCCCGAAGGGGCGACGCAGCGGCGGCGCGGATCGGTGCAGCCACGGGAAGAACCACGGGGCGGCGGCGCTGCGGCCCAATGGGGCGACGCTGCGGCAGCCCGTTGCTCGATCGGTGGAGGGCGCGCTGAACTCCGGGACAGGGCGGTGACGGCCGGCGTAGGTCGACGAGTGGGCCGATGCGCGGACGATGGTCGTGAGGGGCCGCCTGTCGCGCGAGGTCACCGGGTCGGGGCGACGGGCGGGAAGATGCACGGACGACGACCGTTAGGGGCTGTCTGTCGCACGAGGCCGCCGAGTCGGTGAAAAGGCCGGCCGGTCACGCCGGTGTCGGAGTAGAGGCGCACAGTGGTCGACGGCGATGGCGGGCGACGCAAATCGATCAAGCATAGACGGATGTTGAGTATCGTGATTCGGATATTACGGCAGGGTGGCCCACTCTCACCATTACTTTTCATCATTGCAATTGATCCTCTGCACCGTCTCCTTGCCGCTGCGACGGATAATGGCATCTTAGCACCTGTCCCGGGGAGGGGGACGAGCATGAGAGTAAGCCTCTACACCGACGACGCTGTGACCTTTGCAAACCCGACCAGAGAGGAGGTGCAAGCATTGCTTCAGATACTACACTCCTTCGGCGACGCGACAAGCCTTAGACTGAACCAGGAAAAATCTTCAGTAGGCCCAATTAGGTGTGAAGGCATAAACCTCTTGGAGGTGCTGCAGGATTTTAGGGGAAAGCTTGTAGATTTCCCGATGACTTACCTGGGTCTGCCCATCTCCTCGCATAGGATTAGGCTAGTGCATCTTCAGTTCATATTAAATAGAATTAAAGCTAGGCTTGCTGGATGGAAAGGAAAGCTCATGAACATCGCCGAAAGACGAGTGCTAGTTCGCAGCGTGCTCTCCGCAATGCCAACCTTTGCATTAACAGCACTCCAGCCACCAAAGAAGCTGTTAAAAGAGATCGACAAGACTAGAAGAAGATTTCTTTGGGTGCAGAAGAGCGAGGCAACAGGTGCAGCATGTAAGGTTAGCTGGAAAATGGTATGCACTCCAAGAGAAGGGAGGCGCAGGAATCCCAGACCTGCAGAGCATGAGCAGAGCCCTTCGTCTACACTGGCTATGGCTGGCCTGGACGCAGCCAAATAGCCCCTGGATTTGCTTCCCAACGCCATGCGATCAAGGGGACAAGGACCTTTTTGCCACAACAACCAAGGTCACCATTGGAGACGGCAAAAGAGCTAGATTTTGGACCTGCTGCTGGCTGGGGGACGAACCGCTGTGCACCTCCTTCCCTTCTCTATACAAGCTTTCAAAGAGGAAATCACGATCGGTTGCCGAGGCCCTTCTTGATCACCAATGGATAAAGGATCTTCAGAGCGGGGACTGGGAATCAATGATCACTGATTTCGTCAGGATGGCACAAAGGATCAGAGCTCATGGATAGACGCTGCAGGGCCAAGCAGAGGACACAATCCTTTGGACTGTTAGCAGCAAGGGAGTGTATACAGCTAAATCAGCGTACAAGCTGCAGTTTAAAAGCATGCCCTCTACGGAGATGAAAATCTTGATCTGGAAAGTTTGGGCACCCGGGAAAATTAAACTCTTTGCGTGGCTGCTTCACCTTGACAGGCTCTGGTGTAATGACCGGCTACAAAGGAAGCAATGGCCGAATTCCTATTTCTGCCAGTTGTGTCTTCGAAACTTGGAGTCTTCAACCCACCTGTTCTGGAACTGCTCGGTCTCGCGCGCAGTTTGGGCGGGGGCAGCCGACTGGAGGCACTGCTCTTCACTTCACCCGACAGAACAACAACAAGGCAGCATTACAAGAGCAGTCTCCAACATCGTCTCCAAGGCAAAAAAGGAGGAAAAGAAATGTGTCAAAACAATGATTATGCCAGTAACCTGGGAGCTGTGGAATGGGAGGAACAACTGCACCTTTAGGGAGAAGACAGCCTGCCCCAATGACATCCTCGCGGCCATACGACGGATAATGGAGCAATGGCGCATCGCGAGAGCAAAAGATATTGAGACCCCATTCGGGGATATAGTTGGGAGATAGGGGTTTTTCGAGACCACCACAGGGGGGATATCCCAACACCTCCCTGTTCTCCTCTTCCATTCATGTCTATGATCGCTTGATCACAATTTTGTAACCCTCTCTTTTCTGCTCAATCTAATGAAGCCAGCAAATGCTGGATCTTTCAAAAAAATACTTATGATTATAGATGTTCTTATGTGCTAGCCTGGCTAGCAAGCTTCGCACGTGTAGTTGTACGCCTTGCGAGTCTTCTCAACCCTCCACCAGGGACGCGGCCCTCCAGGACGACGACGGCAACGCGGCCGTGGATCCGGCGACATCACCCCAAGAGGCCAGGCTAGCACACCGGGTAGGCCAACACGCGAGCATTTGCATGCACGGATGCATCCAGCTCCTTGGGCGCGTGTGTGTCCGTGTATACAGGTGCACAAGTGTCCGATAAAATGCCTAAGGACATCTCTGTATATATTCAGATCACACTATTTGAACATGTCATGCTATCAAGCACGGGTCTGTATCGATTCGCTCAGCGGTTCACAGGCATTTTTTCCACAAGCCAAAGACCAGGTGGGGAGGGCTTTGTGGGTGTGCCACACCCACGTGTGACTACCATAGCCCACCAACCCCCCTCCCCCCTCCCCCACACGCGTGTTTCCGTCTCACCTGTCCGCATTCATGCCACTGGCGAGCGGCCGCTTCACATTGACTTTGGTGCAGAACGGATGTGACCTCTAACCGCTGGCACTGGAGCGGCGCGCCGGTTGAGAGAGCGCAGCCCGCTGCACGCACGGTTGAACATGCCTCCTCGCCGCATTCGAACAGCCACAGAATGCCTGCCTTCCTCCATTAAACCCGCGTGTGTGCCGAGAAACCTATTCTGGCCACATGTCCATTCGCGAGCTGCATGTTTGCACACGAACACGTCACCGTGTACCTCCAACGCTGAGAGTGATGTGCCGCAGCTCACGTCGAAGGAGACTCGTCCGGAAGCGCGGTACGCAAGCAATCAGGCGGGTGCTTTTGAGTATCCGAAACCCCACACGCCCGGGAGGGACCCCGTCTGGACGCGCAGCGGCTATGGGCTGACCTAGGTCGGTTCGCCCGGCCCTAGAGCCTCGAGGATCGCTGCCCTTCAACAAGAAGAACGTATGATGAACGAGGGAGAAAGAACAAGGGAGAGATGTAAAACTAGGGTAAAAAGTAGATGGGCTTTGCGATTGTGTGTTTTTGTTCAATCGACCATCACCCCTTAGGTATATAAGAGGCGGTTGGACTTCCCGTGCAAGGAAAATGTTTGGATTCGTGTCCAAAACCCTGGTCAAATTTGGATGGTTTTGTCCAAACTTTCCAAAACTATTCGGTCTAAAACTAGTTGCACCTTGCGGGTCTTTTTTGAGGTGGTAAAGGACCTCGGATGGAAACGATCCCAAAAGCAATTTTGACCATTTTGATGAGATGAACAACTTTCATTTTGATCAAAGGCCATATTGAGGTGCTTTTGGGCTGTTTTCTGAAGTCTGCAACAGAGAAATCTGAAACCCGGATGATTGTCCTGGGTGTGTCTAGTCATCCTGACGCAGTCGCACATTTTCGGCTCGAACTTTTGCATACGATCTCAGATTAAGATGATTTTTATATCAAAATCAACCATTTCGACAAGACGAAGACAATTAATGTAGAAAATTTTCATATATGGAACCGTCCTGAAGGTGTAATTGGCCAAACAATACTCTGAATGCCAAAATCTTATTACTTTGAGCACGGTTTTGGCCTTTTAGAATAGATCGGACATTGATGACCCAAACATCAAAGTTCCTCATTTTGACATACGAAACTTTCACATGTTGAGAACTTTTCTATTTAAGGTCATCTTAACTAAGTTTTTGACCATGCCATAATCTGGTGTCAACACCGCCCGTCATTAAACACAACGCCGGTTGGCTCCAACCATATGCTCGCTATTTAAATGGTGCCAGACGCCAGGCAAAAATCACACCACACTCTGCTCCCATCTCCTCGTTACAACATTTTCTCCGTAATCTCCATGGCATCCAGCAAGCAGGAAGAGGAGTTCTCGGTATAAAAGTCAGCTGGGTGGCCCATCGAGCCCACCGGATACGAGCCAGGCAACTCTCTGCTCCATCACCCTCGACGCTCTAGGCCGCTGCAGGCAAGCTCGCGGATGCAGAATCTCCAAGCCGGTGCATCATTCAACAACTCGCCGCTCCAAGCCAGCTCACCGAGGAGTGGCAAGTTGCTCTAGGCCGTCAGGGGGGAGCACGGCCATCGTGACTGCCGTGGACTATGCAATGTCGTACCGCTTCTCCCGTGCTCGCGAATTTGTAGCCAACGTACGTGTAACCGCGCCCTGTCGGCGTAGAAAGAAGCCGGCTTCGCGGAGATCAATGAAACAGTGGCCATCACGTCCACGCCCACCGCCATCATTGAGAAGAAATAGAACAAGAGAGGACGCCGCCACTTGGGTCCCATGAAGGCCACCATCAAGGCGACACCGGTGTATACAGCCGGTGTCTTGCCCGGTCGCAGGTCAGCGTCATCCACTTCCCCTCCGGCGGTAGCACATCCCAGCGGTTCCACTCCGTCATATGCGCTGAAGCATATACCTTCGAGGCTCACAACAGTCCGATGAGCGGGCTGTCGGACATGGGGAAGACAATGGGGATCTGCGGTGGCTAATCATAGACTAGTCAGGGGCATCTGTGTCATCGGAATGGAGATCCGTCGGCGCCGACCATAGACTAGTTTTATGTTATTCCGGTATAATTGTTAGTTCAAAATTGTCCAAAATGTATCGTTTGGTTTATATGAAATCCGCGTGTTTGCATGAATTCGTTTGTTTTAGTTCAAACAGTGGTTAAAATGTATGTGGGCAGTGTTGGATGGCTGGATCCCGCATCCATGTCCGCTAACTAGTTCCCCTTGTCCGCGGATAGATGCCGGATCAAATTTGTGGGTCAACATTGGAAATGCCCTAACGAACCGGACAACTATTGAAAATTTGAAAAATATCGTTGGATGACCAGTATTTTAGTTCTAGATAACCATTTTTTTCTATTTCTTCGATAAGTATTTTCAGACGGAGAAAGTATTTGTCATGTTGCATAATGGTTGGTGTGAAAGTTTATCGACTTTTGCCTAACATTTCGTTAATCATGTCGACACGAGTATTTCTTAGAGCATCTACAGACATTTTCTTGGCAAATTCGGCTCCTCAAACGCCGCGGACGTGACTGGATGCGTCTGCGGGCACTGAACGATCACATCTCATACTTGATGCTGTGCATCCGAGTACCTCATATTTTATTCTCTAGATCCATACAAACCATGCAAAAGAACCCTACATAATATGCACATCACGCTAGCCTCCACGCTTTGTCGTCGGAGGTGTCCACGATGTCGGTGCCAGGCGCCGGGTAGATGGGCACGTAGGAGGGCTTTGGTTCCTCATCATCCATATACGCGAGCTGTTGGGAACGTAGAATGCAATTTCAAAGAAAATTCTACGATCACCCAAGATCCATCTAGGAGATGAATAGCAACGACAGGGGGAGAGTGTGTCCACGTACCCTCGTGGACCGAAAGCGCAAGCGTTAGTTTAACACGGTTGATGTAGTGGAACGTCTTCTCGATTCAACCGATCAAGCACCGAACATACGACACCTCCGAGTTCTGCACACGTTCGGCTTGATGACGTCCCTCGAACTCTTGATCCAGCAAAGTGTCGAGGGAGAGTTTTGTCAGTACGACGGCGTGGTTACGGTGATGATGATGTGATTTGCACAGGGCTTCGCCTAAGCACTATGACAATATGACTGGAGGAGTAAATGGTGGAGGGGGCACCGCACACGGCTAAGAAACAATTGATGTGCTTTGGGGTGCCCTTGCCCCCATATATAAAGGAGGAGAAGGGAGGAGGCCAGCCCTAGGGGGCGCGCCAAGTGGGGGGAAACCCACTAGGACTCCTAGTCCTAGCCCCCCCTTTCCTTCTTTCGGTGGGGGAAAGGGGAAGGAGAGGGAGAGGCAGAAGGAAAGGGGAGCACGCCCACTCCCCTTGTCCAATTCGGACTCCTCATGGAGGGGGGCACCACCCCTTGTGGGTTGCCCCCTCTCTCTCCCCTATGGCCCATGTGGCCCATTACTTTCCCCGGGGGTTCTAGTAACCCCTCGGTACTCCGATAAATATCTGAAACACTCCGAAACCATTCCGGTGTCCGAATACTATCATCCAACATATCAATCTTTACCTCTCGACCATTTCGAGACTCCTCGTCATGTCCGTGATCTCATCCGGGACTCCGAACAATCTTCGGTCACCAAAACATATAACTCATAATACAAATCGTCATCAAACGTTAAACGTGCGGACCCTACGTGTTCGAGAACTATGTAGACATGACCGAGACACAACTATGATCAATAACCAACAGCGAAACCTGGATGCTCATATTGGTTCCTACATATTCTACGGAGATCTTTATCGTTCAACCCGCAATGACAACATGCGTCATTCTCTTTGTCATCGGTATGTTACTTGCCCGGGATTTGATCGTCGGTATCTTCATACCTAGTTCAATCTCGTTACCGGCAAGTCTCTTTACTTGTTTCATAATGCATCATCCCGCAACTAACTCATTAGTCACATTGTTTGCAAGGTTTATCGTGATATGCATTACCGAGAGGGCCCAGAGATACCTCTCTGATACTCGGAGTGACAAATCCTAATCTCGATATATGCCAACCCAACAAACACCTTCGGAGACACCTGTAGAGCATCTTTATAATCACTCAGTTACGTTGTGACATTTGATAGCACACAAGGTGTTCCTCCGGTATTCGGGAGCTCCATAATCTCATAGTCAAAGGAATATGTATAAGTCATGAAAAAAGCAATAGCAATAAAATTTAATGATCATTGTGCTAAGCTAACAGGTGGGTCTTGTCCATGACATCATTCTCCTAATGATGTGATCCCGTTCATCAAATGACAACACATGTCTATGGTCAGGAAACTTAACCATCTTTGATTAACGAGCTAGTCAAGTAGAGGCATACTAGGGACACTTTGTTTTGTGTATGTATTCACACATGTATCAAGTTTCCGATTAATAGAATTCTAGTATAAATAACAAACATTTATCATGATATAAGAAAATATAAATAACAACTTTATTATTGCCTCTGGGGCATATTTCCTTCATGAGCATCTCGTCGACATCCGCTGAGTGCTTCGCCTCCGCCTCCTGCATGCGGCGGCGTTGGCCTCAGTCGCTGATTCCGACCAGAGGGAATCAAGGATCGCCTACTACTCCGCCTGCAGATTCGCGTCCCCAGCGCCCCCACGTCCTTCTCCTGCTCCTCTCCCTCCTCCTCCTCCTCCTTGAACTCCTCTTTCGGATCCACCACGCCCGGTGGTAGCCCTGTGACAATCCAGGCTTCGCGCCTTGCCCGGATATGCTCAAGGAGCTGCAGCCGGCGCTCCAGCGTTAGATATGGGTAGGTTCCTTACCCGACGGCGTGTGGGCATTGATACTACTAGTGGCGGACGACGAGTGAAAAGTGGCGGCGGTGGCGGACGAGAGAGCGAAAATGTGGATGTATAGGGTTCCGGTGCCGGCGGACAGCTTAAATAGCCAGGCTAGGGCACTACACGACCTGCTAGAGTGGCGCCACGCAACGACGGAGGAGACGAGTTTCAGATCGCCAGGTTTCAAAGTGTTTTCGTGTGGGACCCAGGGTTGCGTCCCGTTGCACTTAAGCCTACCCGCCTTATATTTAGTCTAGATGGCGTTTTTTTAGCATCAGTACAGACACAAGCGCTCATATACACGCGCATACACTCACCCCCAAGGTTGTCAGAATCGCGATTTTGAATCGGATCGGAACCCCGATGGTAGGATCGCAAATCGTAGAATCTTCACTATCAGAATCGTAGAAGCGTAGATTCTATGAAGTAAAATCGTAGAATCAGAGGGGTTAGTTTGTGTCGTAAAGTCGTAGAATCGTATAATAGAATCGCGATTCTGACAACCTTGCTCACCCCTATGAACGCACACACGCACACCCTACCCCTATGAGCACCTCCGAGAGACTGAGCCGGCATATCATCTTGAGATTTACGAAGTCACCGTAGGCGCCTCGTCGTCGACGGGAACGTCTCCTCCCACTGAAAGCGCATCGCCAAAAATCCTGAAATAAATCCAGAAATAATGCGAGCACCAGGATTTGAACCCTGATGGGTTGAGGATACCACTGTCCACCTAACCAACTCAATCATAGATTATTTAGTCTAGATGGCGTTTGATGCGTTTGTTTGGATGGGCATTTTCTGACCGGTCACTGACCGGGCATCCGTTGGGGCATCTGAGGTGTTTGAGCAATGCGACGTCGGCATGGGGCGATCGACGCTGCGATTAGCTAGAGAACAAGCAAGATCGCATTTCGATCCAACAGTGCATTCGTCGGCTCTGGCAACGGGATAACGTAAAATAACGGCCAGTGGTACGAGATCTTTTATACTCAGAAAACGAGCGAGGCATGGCCTGGCCTGGATTTCTATTCGACGAGAAGTGCGCGACTAGGTACATGTGTCGTGTCGCCATCTCTACATAAATAAATAATCCTTCGGCCTGGGAACCTGAGATGAAAGATTGTACTCGTACTTTATTGTGTGGCCTCTGTTCTCCCGTACTCCATCCTCCATGCATGCATGCACGCACCGACGACTTACGAGGGTGAAGCCGGGCCGGCCACTGGTACTACCTTACGATCTTCTCGATGACATGCTATTTGCTCACTGTTTTTGGTCTACGATCACACAGTGTCCCATGTGCCTCTGCCTAATCGAACACTTGAGCTATATGCTCTCATCGTTTTCGGATTTGTTTTAGGGAAACATAGTAGTATTTTTCATGTACCATAAAGTGGTGTTCAGATGCTTTCATAGATGTGCTCTGAAGAAATCATCTCTCTGAAAAACACATCAAGTTCAGTTTTTAATTATT
>NC_041380.1:586483836-586485333 GCF_002162155.2 Triticum dicoccoides
AAGAAATTCTCATGGTAGGAGTAAGAAGCTGTGTTTTTCTTGTGCGTGTTTTGAATGGGAAGTGAACAGCCCATAACCAAAAGCAAGGCCGAAATTATTTGGGCTATATGATGCCAGGCCGAGAGACAAGCCCATCACCCCCCTCCCCCCACAAAAAAATTATCGCCCAAAACACCAAAAAATATCCATTAATAACGGGATGTTTATCCCCACTCCTTCCCCAGTGCGGCGAGGCTCAACCGCAAAAATGGAGGCCAAGCTCCTCCTCCTCTCCTTCCCCTCCCCACCCACAGCTATCCACCTGCCGCCACCGCCCCCAAATCTCTATTCATCGGCGCCTCCCTTTTGTAGCTCCTTTGCCCGCTGCTAGCACTGCCCATCCGCCTTGGCTCGTGGTGTTGGCGCACGCGACCGCCATGAAACAATGTTCCATGCGCTAATGCCTAATTCATATTCCCTCTGTTCCAAAATAGATGATCCAATTTTATATTAACTTTATACTAAAGTTATACAAAATTGAGTCATCTGTTTTGGAACGGAGGCTTAATAAACTAAATAGCATGTACGTTTCCTCTTTGATGTCTATCGAGGAAGAACATGTATTCTCATGTACCATTTGGTGATGTTCACAGAAGGTGGGTTTTGTGCTCTGGGAAGTAGATTCATGCTCCCTTTATTTTAGAAAAATATAAAGTTTAGTTGGGAAGTTTTTTATAAAAAATATGGCCCGCGGATATTCAGGTGAGCCATGAGATTGTAAAATTTTGTGGACAAATGCTTTCATTTGCGGCTTGGGTGAAAAAAAAACAAAAGTGGAGAGCTAGAATAGCAAATCTTCTTTTCAATAGTATTTGGTTTGTTATTTTTGCACAACTTGGAAAAAGAATGGGTTTTTTTCATGAAATTTGAAAAAAATGATTCATTAGCATTTAGTATTTTTTGGATATTAGTTTTCGAAAAGGGAGCATTTGCTCTGAGCACACTTGATGGTTTACCGATATTCGCACACTTCCTAAATTGTATTCTGAAGAAATTGTCTTCTTTTTATTTTTTTAAGAAATTATAAATGCTATTTTTTTTGGGAAATGAAGAAATGTTCATAGTAGGAATGGGAAGGAACAGCAGCATTTTCATTCAAATAACTTGGCTGGCTGCCTTCTGTATTTTCTACTTTTTTTTAACTTGAGCTGGCCTCCTGACTAGAGGAAGCGGATAGTGAACAGCCCATCAGCATAAGCCATATTCGGGCCCAACAAAGCCAGGCCGAGAGCCCAGCCCATGACCCCACCTCAAAAATATCGCCCATAACCCCCAAAAAATATCCACTCAGAACGGGAGGTTTATCCCCACCCTCTTCCTTCTCCCCACCGCCGCGGCGAGTTCATCCGAGCCGCAAAAATGGAGGCCAAGCTGCTGCTCCTCTCCTTCCCCTCCCCGCCGGCCGCCCCCCACCACCCGCCGCCCCCCAAATCCCTATTCCTCGGCGCCTCCCTCCCG
>NC_041380.1:586485722-586555859 GCF_002162155.2 Triticum dicoccoides
CTCCCTCCCGCTCCACCCGCTGGCCGCCGCGCCGCCGCCGCCGCCGCTGCGCATCCGCCCCCGTCTGGCCGTCCTGGCGCAGGCGGCCGCCGTGAAGCGCCGCAAGGAGGTGCCTTTCGACAACGTGATCCAGCGGGACAAGAAGCTGAAGCTGGTCCTCAAGCTGCGCAACATCCTCGTGTCCCACCCGGACCGGGTCATGAGCCTGCGCGACCTCGGCCGCTTCCGCCGCGACCTGGGGCTCACCCGCAAGCGCCGCCTCATCGCGCTCCTCAAGCGCTTCCCGGGCGTCTTCGAGATCGTGGAGGAGGGCGTCTACTCGCTGCGGTTCCGCCTCACCCCCGCCGCCGAGCGCCTCTACCTCGACGAGCTCTACCTCCGCAACGAGTCCGAGGGCCTCGCCGTCGCCAAGCTCCGCAAGCTGCTCATGATGTCGCTCGACCGCCGCATCCTCATCGAGCGGATCGCGCACCTCAAGAACGACCTCGGCCTGCCCTCCAACTTCCACGACACCATCTGCCTCAGGTACCCGCAGTACTTCCGCGTCGTCAGGATGGACAGAGGGCCCGCGCTGGAGCTCACGGAATGGGACCCCGAGCTGGCCGTGTCCGCCGCCGAGATGGCAGAGGAGGAGAATCGGGCCAGGGAGGCCGAGGAGAGGAATTTGATAATTGACCGGCCGCTCAGGTTCAACCGTGTGAAGCTGCCCAAGGGGCTGAAGGTGTCGCGGGGAGAGGCGCGGAGGATCGAGAAATTCAGAGAAATGCCGTACATTTCGCCTTACGCCGACTTCTCGCACCTGCCGTCGGGGTCCCCTGAGAAGGAGAAGCATGCCTGTGGGGTGGTTCATGAGATTCTAAGCCTGACACTTGAGAAGCGCACGCTGGTTGACCATCTGACTCATTTCCGGGAGGAGTTCCGGTTCTCGCAGTCTCTGCGGGGAATGCTCATTCGCCACCCTGACATGTTCTATGTGTCACTCAAGGGAGATAGGGACTCCGTGTTCCTCCGTGAGGCGTACAAGAACTCGCAGCTGATCGAGAAGAGCCATCTGGTGTTGCTTAAGGAGAAGATGAGGGCTCTTGTTGCGGTTCCACGCTTCCCTCGGCGTGGTGGGCCTAGGACTGGTGAGGAGACAGAGGGACCCAATGGTGCTGCGCAAGGGTATAATGAAGGAAGCGACATGGAAGATGACGAAGACGATGATTTTTCAGACATGGAAGATTTGATTGGGGAACTTGGTGGCAAATCTGACAACAGCGGCTACCGCTGGGGTGATGGCTGGGTTGGCGAGAGTGATGGCTCGCCACCGGACTTTGGAGATGGTGATGACTCAAGTCCACAAGAAGTCGAGGCACCAAAAGCAAAGAGTAATGCAGCCAATGATGCCAACGACGACTCGTCTGTTCCTGTATTTCCTGACGGCAGACAACGGGAACGGTGGTAAACTGAGCTATTTAAAGATTTAGCTGATAGCAATCTTAATCTATATTGTTAGTTTTATCATCCTATCTGATGTCTTTTGATGTGCTCTGCTGGGTTGTTGGCTAGTGTTTATCACCGAGCACGTGAGTAGCTTACAGTATTATATTGTGAACAACCTGCATGATAACACTAAAACTGTCTTCAGTACAGTTCTGCGCCGAACATTCACAATAGACATATATGTAAAACTATATATGACATGAATGAAAGATAGTCATGGCTGCAAATGTACCTCTTGATTTGAAAATTTTGGGTGCGTGATTGATCATACCTTGTGATGTGTCGATCTGTTTTCAAGGGCTAAGTGTGAGCTGTCAAGAGTTCCCTCTTGTGAAAAATGGCTTTGTTGTTCATACTGTTAAAAGTGTCTACTTGGAATCTTTAATCTGTATTGTTAGTTTTTCATCTTATCTGATTGCAAGGCCCTCTGCCTTTTTATGTGCACAGCTGGCTAGCCTTACATATCACCGAGCACATCATTAGAATAACAATATCACATTTTGAACGACCTGCACGATAACACTAACACTGTCTTCAGTACAGTCCTCCAACAAATAATCACAAATAGACATATTTGTAAAACTATATTTCGCATGAATGAAAGATAGCCATGGCTGCAAATGTACCACTATTGAAATTTGGATGCATGACAGATCATACCTTGTGACATGTTGACACGTATGCAAGGACTATCAATTGTCAAAATACGATGTGTCGTATAACATCTTGTTAGCCATGCTGGGCTCCTGTTTTGAAAAATGGCTTTGTTGTTCATACTGTTAAAGGTGTCTACCTAGAATTTTTAGTCCGCATTGTTAATTTTTTCATCTTATGTGCTTGCAAAGCCCTGTCTTTTGATGTATCGCCGAGCGCATGAGTAGCAGATAGAGTCGTATTTTAACAATCAGCATGATCACACTAAAATTTTCTTCAGCACAGCACTCCCAAGATACAGTGTGTTAATATAAGCTCTTTGTCTGCCATTTAGGTAAACTGTTTGAAAAAGAGTTGTGTTCGCTTGTACAGTTAACAGAGTATCCTGAATGGTCTGCCTGGAAGGCCGGCAGAATGCACCTTGTAACCTCTGAACTTGTGCAGAATTATTCATGTGCTTTCATGCAGCTTCGTCCTGCCTTGTGCATAAATTCAGATGGAAGTTTGCTTGTGGTTTATAAGATAATATTTAACCTGCTAGAAATCTGGGCAAGTGCTACTGGGCATCAACTGAAGTTGATGTCAAAAACAACAGAGATGTAGAGCAGAAATTCAGGTGTCTGCAGCAGTGGAATGTCTACACTGAAATGCAAAATAAGATGGAAGTTTGCTCCGTAAGAAGTCACCAGGTCAGGACCTTGTGCATATATCGATCTCTTGCAGCCTAACTGTTGGGGATATTACTATCAGTTGAGACCCGCCCAGGAGAGGCCGGGTCAGCTTTAATGGCGGGTTACACAAGAAGCTCAGTAAACATTCAAGTTTGTAGTTTATTAAGTTTTATAGAAGGCCCAAAGGCCTGGGGCCGGCTTAAGGCCCGCTATTGTAAGTAAACCGCCATATGTAAGGAAATACTTGTACAAGAAGGCATGTAAAGAAAGTCACCGAGCCGGACACAATTATGAGCCGGCCGGGACTTTGTAAGCCACCTGGCGTCAACCCGTGTATATAAGGGGATGACTCGGTGGCGGTTTAGGGCAAGAAACAACCAAGTCGATAACCAAGCCGACGAGTTGAGTCTCTTGGAAGTCGAAACCTCAGCAATACCAATCCCAACTAGACGTAGGCTTTTACCTTTCATCGTAAGGGGCCGAACTAGTATAAAACTCTATCGTGTCCTTTGTCCCGATTAACCCCTTTAAGCTTCCTAGTGCGATGGCCCTACGACTAAGTCCTTGCTCTAGGACATCTGCCGTGTCAACTCCACGACAGTTGGCGCCCACCGTGGGGCCAGCGCACGGTGGATTTGAGTTCTTGAAGGGCAACTTCGAAGGGCTCAAGGGATACGCTGTGTGCCGGATGACCAAGAGTCGTCGCGGCAAGATGTACATCGATGACGAAGGCTGGGGCCCCGAGGCCGGCTCAATCGAGTACGGGTACCGGGTCCCCTTCGGCGGAATTCACGTCTTCATCGGCCGGATCAGCGAGTCAGGCCCTGAGCCGGATGTCCACACCGACCTCATCGAAACGGCTCAGCGCGTCGGGTCCGCCCGTGTTCAATCTGTCGTGAAGCATGCCTTCGTAGGCTGCATCCATGGCGGTGAATACTCCGAAGGATCGATGGAAGGCGGGGAGACGGCCATCTGCTCTGATACTGCATCATCAACAGGTGAGACGAACTCATTGTACCAACTACAAGACGGCATGCCCGGGGGCTGTTCCGATGGCAGCAGTATTCCGGACCCCCTTGAGCCGCCGAATTGGGCCGGAGTCTTTATGGCAAGGACACAGCCCGGGCAGAACTCCACCGCAGCGACAGCGGCGGCCACCAGGTCGGCAGCTGCCGGGTCAGGAGACCCCGCGCGCCCCCAGCTCAGGTTCTCATGGACCTCATGGATAAACTGACGACTCTGTTAACCGCCGCGGTAGAGCCGGCGGATAAAGCCCAGCATGACGCGGAAGTGGCGCGCGTGCGGAAGGAGATGGTGCAAGCTAAGGAAAATCTAGCCGCGGAGGAAACCCGGATGGCAGCAGAACGAGCAGCTTTGGATGCCCGTGCTCAGCAGTTTCAAGCAGAAACCTTCCGGCTCTCGGTGGATCTTAATGCATCAAATGAGGTCATGAGGAGGAGGCGTCAGAAAACTCAGTCGCGTCTGCCTCTAACGCTGGATCCGAGGAATCTGTTCCATACACCCGGAGCCGGAGGGAGCAACCCGCCGGAGGCAAACCGGGTCACGATGCCCGGTGCACCAGTTCAGCCACGCACCATGGAGCCGCCGTGCATGAATACAGCTCCTCCTCGTTATATATCAAAACCCCCGGGTCACTTCTCCAACCCCATGGAGAACCTCATTGCGGCGTCGGCTCGTTTGGCAGCTCTCCCAATGGAAGGCGACTCGCCAGCAACAATTGAAACCCGGAGGGTAAGAGAACTACTTCAGACAACTTTGGCCCAGCAGGATGCATACTCCTACAGTCGAGACAGGATTCATTCAACTCCTCGCCCAAGCCGGAGCCCGAGTTATAGTAGGCACATGGAATCTGCAGAGATGTCAAGTAATTCTCAACGCCATAACCGACCATATAGGCATGAGCCGGTGCGGGCTGGATCCCTTAACTTGGCGGATCAGGAGAGGATTCGTCAAGAGGCGGAACGGGCGGCTCAGATAGCAGCAGAGCAGGCGGCTCACCAAACCTTTCTGGCTTATCCAGCAACCTCGGTTGAGGCGGGAGTGGCTACAAGAACCGGAGGCGTACCTTGCCTGGTACCAGCCATACGCAATGAGCGGTTGCCCAAGGATTTCAAGGGACCTCGTAAGGTACCACTACACGGCTGACTTACAGGCGGGGGCTTGGATTGAGAGTTATCAGATGGCTATGGAGCTGTTAGAGGTTAGTGATGCTGCAATGGCCAAGTACTTTACCATGATGTTGGATGGAATGGCTCGGACCTGGTTGAAAGGATTACCACCCAATTCCATCGGCTCATGGGCAGAGTTGAAGGCATGGTTCATCCAGAACTTTAAAGACACGTGTAAGCAGCCAATGTCGATTGTGGACCTGACCAATTGCAAGCAAGAGGATGGAGAGTCTACAACTCATTGGGTGCCCCGGGTCAAGGAGATAATACATTCATCTGATAAAATGGACGCCGGCTCAGCAGTTTTGATGTTGGAGAAAAATTGCCGTTTTAAACCTCTGAAGTAGAAGTTGGGGCGGCTTAAACGTGACTGTAATGACATGGGAACGTTGATGGCGGCTCTTGTCAAGTATGCCGATTCTGATACCACCAAAGACCCGACATCTGATGAAGAAAAGGCAACGAAGGGAAAGAAGAACGGCAATGGCAAGGGCCACCAGCATAACCCGGCAAATCAAGGAGGTAATAAGCGTAAGGCTGATGAGTTTGTTGCTAATACTAATGCGCAGGGTGGTAATCAGCGGCGCAAGGGCAGACAACCCCCTCGATTGGGCGGGTCAGGCCCCACCCTTGAGCAATTGTTGAATGAACCTTGTCCAAGACACGGCACCCGGGAGAAGCCAGCCACCCATTTATGGAAGGATTGCATGATCATGAAGGCGTTTAAAAATTCAAACGCATTTGACGGGGGTCACGGCCCGGGTGGCGGCTCAGGTGGAGGCGGCCTTCAGGGCCCGGGCGCCGGTTCAAGCGGAGGAGGTTTTCATGGTCAGGGTCATCCTGGTCACCAGGGAGGATATAATCAGCAACACGGCCAAGGGAATCAACAGCAACAACAACCCGGCTATCACAGCAACCCGAAGCAGTTGAGTAGTGGACAGTGTCATGTCTTTACTACCAGTTTATGTAAGAGAGACCAGAAACTCCACAAGAGGGCCGCCAATGCCGTTGAACCGACAATTCCACGTTATCTACGCTGGTCAGAGCAGCCTATTGTGTGGAGCAGAGAGGATCACCCGCTCCGGGTTGATAATCCGGGTCATTTGGCTTTGGTCGTGGCACCTCAGGTTGATGGGTACAAGTTTACTAAGGTACTCATGGATGAAGGCAGCATCATCAACATCCTTTACTATGAGACGTTTCGCCGGATGGGATTGACGGACAAAAATCTTAAACAATCCAACACTGTTTTTCATGGTGTGGTACCTGGTAAGTCGGCATACCCAGTTGGTAAGATCGAGCTGGAAGTAGCCTTTGGGGATGAGTATGACTCCAAAGCAGAAAAATTAACCTTTGAAGTGGTTAAAATTAAAAGCCCATATCATGCTCTGTTTGGGCGGCCGGCTTATGCCAAGTTCATGGCTCGGCCGTGCTATGTATATTTGCAGCTCAAAATGCCGAGTCACAAGGGCACCATTATAGTCCATGGGAGCTGGAAGATAGCCTTGGAATGTGAAGAGGGGGATGTTGCCTATGCTGAATCTGTTTGTGCAACAGAGGAGTTGAAATTCTACAAGGATCATGTTGACCCGGCGTACATGACGTCGTTAAAGAAACCAACAACAGAGCATGAGCCGGAGTTAAAGTTCAAATCAGTTGATGACACTAAGATGGTTGACTTTGTGCCTGGCGATTCATCCAAACAGTTCATCATCAGCGCAAACTTGGATCCGAAATAGGAAAGCGCGCTCATCGAGTTCATCCGTGAGAACCGGGACATCTTTGCATGGAAACCTTAAGACATGCCGGGTGTCCCGAGGGAACTCGCTGAGCACACTCTTAATATCGATTCAAAGTTCAAACCTGTCAGACAGTTTCTTCGGCGGTTCAATGAAGAAAGGCGCAAGGCCATTAGAGAAGAGGTGGCCCGGCTCTTGGCGGCCGGGTTCATTATGGAGGTCTTTCACCCAGAATGGTTAGCTAACCCGGTGCTCGTGCTCAAAAAGAATGGCACCTGGCGTATGTGTGTGGATTACACATATTTAAATAAGGCCTGTCCGGCTGATCCTTTCGCCCTTCCCCGTATTGATCAAATCATTGATGCTACGACGGGTTGCGCACGGTTGAGTTTCTTAGATGCTTACTCCGGGTATCATCAGATTAAGATGGCAGTCAAGGATCAAGAGAAGACAGCGTTTATAACTCCTTTTGGGGCTTTCTGCTATGTGTCTATGCCTTTTGGGCTCAAGAGTGCTCAGGCGACTTACCAACGGTGTGTGCAGAATTGTCTTCATGATCAAATTGGGCGCAATGTTCATGCCTATGTGGATGATATAGTGGTGAAGTCCAGGGAAGAGGAAACTTTGGTCACAGACCTGAAAGAGACTTTTGATAATCTTCGGGTTTACAAGATGATGCTTAACCCGGCCAAGTGTGTTTTTGGAGTTCCAGCCAGCAAGCTCTTGGGTTTTTTGGTGTCTAACCGAGGTATTGAAGCTAAACCCGAAGAAGATCAAGGCAATTACATCTCTGGCCAAACCAACCTGCGTCAATGATGTTCAACGACTGGCGGGTCGTGTGGTTGCTTTGAGCCGGTTCATAAGCCGGTTAGGGGAAAAGGCTATGCCTCTGTATCAGTTGATGAAGAAAACGGATGTGTTTGTTTGGAGTGATACTGCGAACGCCGCTTTTGAGGATCTGAAGGCATAACTGGCTGAGCCGCCGGTCCTAGCTGCTCCAATTGAGAAAGAGCCGCTATTGTTACACATAGCTGCCAACTCACAGGCTGTTAGTGTGGCTATGGTGGTAGAGCGCAAGGAGGCTGGTAAAGAGCATCCGGTTCAGCGACCGGTTTATTATGTCAGTGAAGTGCTAATTGAGTCTAAGCAACGATATCCACATTGGTAGAAGCTTGTTTATGGGGTGTTCATGGCAAGTCAGAAGCTTAAGCATTACTTTCAGGGACACCCAATCACTGTGGTTAGCTCTGCTCCTTTGGGAGACATTATTCAAAACAGAGAAGCTACAGGGCGAGTTGCCAAGTGGGCAATTGAGCTTGGATCTCATATGCTGAAGTATGTTCCACGCACTGCGATTAAGTCTCAAGCCCTGATTGACTTCATCAATGACTAGACAGAGATGCAGATGCCAGAAGAAAAGCCGGAAAACACATATTGGACTATTCATTTTGATGGGTCTGGGCAATTGGAAGGCTCGGGGGCTGGAGTTGTATTAACTTCCCCACGAGGTGATAAATTTTGTTATGTGTTACGATTGATGTTTCCGTGCACTAACAACGCAGCAGAGTATGAAGCATTGCTCCATGGTCTTCGAGTGGAAAAGGAGATGAGCTTGAGCCGGGTCAGATGTCTTGGTGATTCAGATCTAGTGGCTCAGCAGGTGTCTGGCAAGTGGGATTCCAAAGACCCTCTCATGGAGGCTTATCGCCGAGAGGTCGATGCTGTTGCAGGATATTTTAAAGGTTATCAGGTGGAACACATTGACCGTCGAAAAATGAAGCAGCTGATGCTTTGAGCCGGCTGGGGTCTCAACGTAAGCCGGTACTGTTGGAAATATGCCCTAGAGGCAATAATAAAAGTATTATTATATTTCAATGTTCATGATAAATGTCTTTTATTCATGCTATAACTGTATTATCCGGAAATCGTAATACACGTGTGAATACTTAGACCACAATATGTCCCTGGTAAGCCTCTAGTTGACCAGCTCGTTGTGATCAATAGATAGTCATGGTTTCCTGACTATGGACATTGGATGTCGTTGATAACGGGATCACATCATTAGGAGAATGATGTGATGGACAAGACCCAATCCTAAGCATAGCATAAAAGATCGTGTAGTTCGTTTTGCTAGAGCTTTGCCAATGTCGAATATCTCTTCCTTAGACCATGAGATCGTGTAACTCCCGGATACCGTAGGAGTGCCTTGGGTGTATCAAACGTCACAACGTAACTGGGTGACTATAAAGGTGCATTACAGGTATCTCCGAAAGTAGCTGTTGGGTTGACACGGATCGAGACTGGGATTTGTCACTCCGTATGACGGAGAGGTATCTCTGGGCCCACTCGGTAATGCATCATCGTATTGAGCTCAATGTGACCAAGGTGTTGGACACGGGATCATGCATTACGGTACGAGTAAAGTGACTTGCCAGTAACGAGACTGAACAAGGTATTGGGATACCAACGATCGAGTCTCGGGCAAGTAACGTACCGATTGACAAAGCGAATTGCATACAGGGTTTGATCGAATCCTCGACATCGTGGTTCATCCGATGACAACATCGAGGAGCATGTGGGAGCCATCATGGGTATCCAGATCCCGCTGATGGTTATTGACTGAGAGCGTCTCGGTCATGTCTGCATGTCTCCCGAACCCGTAGGGTCTAGACACTTAAGGTTCGGTGACGCTAGGGTTATGAAGATATGTATATGCAGAAACCCGAATGTTGTTCAGAGTCCCAGATGAGATCCCGGACGTCACAAGGAGTTCCGGAATGGTCCGAAGGTAAAGAATTATATATAGGAAGTGCTAGTTCGGGCATCGGGACAAGTTTCGGGGTTATCGGTATTGTACCGGGACCACCGGAAGGGTCCCGGGGGTCCACCGGGTGGGGCCACCTGTCCCGGGGGGCCACATGGGCTGTAGGGGGTGCGCCTTGGCCTTCATGGGCCAAGGGCACCAGCCCCTATAGGCCCATGCGCCTAGGGTTTCCCCCTAGGAGGAGTCCTAGTGGTGGAAGGCACCCCTAGGTGCCTTGGGGGGGAGGGAAACCTCCCCTAGGCCGCCGCCCCCCCTAGTAGATCTCATCTACTAGGGCCGGCGCCCCCCTGGCACCCCTATATATAGTGGGGGAGAGGAGGGACTTCATACACCATCCCCTGGCGCCTCCATCTCCCCCCGTTACGTCTCTCCCTCGTAGTCTCGGCGAAGCCCTGCTGCTGTGACGCCCTGCATCCACCACCACGCCGTCGTGCTGCTGGATCTTCATCAACCTCTCCTTCCCCCTTGCTGGATCAAGAAGGAGGAGACGTCTCCCGTCCCGTACGTGTGTTGAACGCGGAGGTGCCGTCCGTTCGGCGCTGGTCATCGGTGATTTGGATCACGTCGAGTACGACTACATCATCACCCTGCAAGCTTCCGCACGCGATCTACAAGTGGTATGTAGATGCAAACTCTCTCCCTTGACTCGTTGCTTAGATGAACTCATAGATGGATCTTGGTGAAGCCGTAGGAAAAATTTTAATTTTCTGCAACGTTCCCCAACAGTGGCATCATGAGCTAGGTCTATGCGTAGTTCTCTTTGCACGAGTAGAACACAATTTTGTTGTGGGCGTGGATTTTGTCATGTTACTTGCCTCTACTAGTCTTTTCTTGCTCAACGGTATTGTGGGATGAAGCGGCCCGGACCAACCTTACACGTATGCTTACGTGAGACCGGTTCCACCGACTGACATGCACTAGTTGCATAAGGTGGCTGGCGGGTGTCTGTCTCTCCCACTTTAGTTGGAGCGGAATCGATGAATAGGGCCCTTATGAAGGGTAAATAGAAGTTGACAAAATCACGTTGTGGTGATTCGTAGGTAAGAAAACGTTCTTGCTAGAACCCAATTGCAGCCACGTAAAAGATGCAACAACAATTAGAGGACGTCTAACTTGTTTTTGCAGCGATTGATCATGTGATGTGATATGGCCAGAAGTTGTGATGAATGATGAATTGTGATGTATGAGATCATGTTCTTTGTAATAGGATTCACGACTTGCATGTCGATGGGTATGACAACCGGCAGGAGCCATAGGAGTTGTCTTTATTTTTTGTATGACCTGCGTGTCATTGAATAACGCCATGTAAACTACTTTACTTTATTGCTAAACGTTAGTCATAGAAGTAGAAGTAGTCGTTGGCGTGACAACTTCATGAAGACACGATGATGGAGATCATGATGATGGAGATCATGGTGTCAAGCCGGTGACAAGATGATCATGGAGCCCCGAAGATGAAGATCAATGGAGCTATATGATATTGGCCATATCATGTCACAACTATATAATTGCATGTGATGTTTATTATGTTTACGCATCTTGTTTACTTAGGACGATGGTAGTAAATAAGATGATCCCTTACAAAAATTTCAAGAAGTGTTCTCCCCTAATTGTGCACCGTTGCTACAGTTCGTCGCTTCTAAGCACCACGTGATGATCGGGTGTGATGGATTCTTACGTTCACATACAACGGGTGTAAGACAGTTTTACACAGCGAAAACACTTAGGGTTAACTTGACGAGCCTAGCATGTGCAGACATGGCCTCGGAACACGGAGACCGAAAGGTCGAACACGAGTCGTATGGAAGATACGATCAACATAAGAATGTTCACCGACGATGACTAGTCCGTCTCACGTGATGATCGGACACGGGCTAGTCGACTCGGATCGTGTAACACTTAGATGACTAGAGGGATGTCTAATCTAAGTGGGAGTTCATAATTTGATTAGAACTTTATTATCCTGAACTTAGTCTAAAACCTTTGCAAATATGTCTTGTAGATCAATGGCCAACGCTAATGTCAACATGAACTTCAACGCGTTCCTAGAGAAAACCAAGCTGAAAGATGATGGCAGCAACTATACGGACTGGGTCCGGAACCTGAGGATCATCCTCATAGCTGCCAGGAAACAATATGTCCTAGAAGGACCGCTAGGTGACGCTCCCGTCCCAGATAACCAAGACATTATGAATGCTTGGCAGTCTCGTGCTGATGATTACTCCCTCGTTCAGTGCGGCATGCTTTACAGCTTAGAACCGGGGCTCCAAAAGCGTTTTGAGCACCACGGAGCATATGAGATGTTCGAAGAGCTGAAACTAGTTTTTCAAGCTCATGCCCGGGTCGAGAGATATGATGTCTCCGACAAGTTCTACAGTTGTAAGATGGAGGAAAACAGTTCTGTCAGTGAGCACATCCTGAAGATGTCTGGGTTGCACAACCGTATGACCCAGCTAAACATTAACCTCCCAGATGAGGCGGTCATTGACAGAATCCTCCAGTCGCTCCCACCAAGCTACAAGAGCTTTGTGATGAACTACAACATGCAGGGGATGGAAAAGACCATTCCTGAAGTGTTCTCGATGCTGAAGTCAGCAGAGGCTGAAATCAAGAAAGAACATCAAGTGTTGATGGTCAATAAGACCACTAAGTTCAAGAAGGGCAAGGGAAAGAAGAACTTCAAGAAGGACGGCAAAGATGTTGCTGCGCCTGGTAAGCCAGTTACCGGGAAGAAGTCAAAGAATGGACCCAAGCCTGAGACTGAGTGCTTTTATTGCAAGGGGAAGGGTCACTGGAAGCGGAACTGCCCCAAATACTTAGCGGATAAGAAGGCCGGCAACACCAAAGGTATATTTGATATACATGTGATTGATGTGTACCTTACCAGTACTCGTAGTAACTCCTGGGTATTTGATACCGGTGCCGTTGCTCATATTTGTAACTCACAGCAGGAGCTGCGGAATAAACGGAGACTGGCGAAGGACGAGGTGACGATGCGCGTCGGGAATGGTTCCAGAGTCGATGTGATCGCCGTCGGCACGCTGCCTCTACATTTACCTACGGGATTAGTTTTGAACCTTAATAATTGTTATTTAGTGCCAAGTTTGAGCATGAACATTGTATCTGGATCTCGTTTAATACGAGATGGCTACTCATTTAAGTCTGAGAATAATGGTTGTTCGATTTATATGAGAGATATGTTTTATAGTCATGCTCCGATGGTCAATGGTTTATTCTTAATGAATCTCGAGCGTAATATTACACATGTTCATAGTGTAGATGCCAAAAGATTTAAAGTTGATAACGATAGTCCCACATACTTGTGGCACTGCCGCCTTGGTCACATTGGTGTCAAGCGCATGAAGAAGCTCCATGCCGATGGACTTTTAGAGTCTCTTGATTATGAATCGTTTGACACGTGCGAACCATACCTTTTGGGCAAAATGACCAAGACTCCGTTCTCCGGAACAATGGAGCGAGCAACCAACTTCTTGGAAATCATACATACCGATGTGTGCGGTCCAATGAGCGTTGAGGCTCGCGGAGGATATCGTTATGTTCTCACTCTCACAGATGACTTGAGTAGATATGGGTATGTCTACTTAATGAAACACAAGTCTGAGACCTTTGAAAAGTTCAAGGAATTTCAGAATGAGGTAGAGAATCAACGTGACCGAAAGATAAAATTCTTACGATCAGATCGTGGAGGAGAATACTTAAGTCATGAATTTGGTACACACTTAAGGAAATGTGGAATTGTTTCACAGCTCACGCCACCTGGAACACCTCAGCGAAACGGTGTGTCCGAACGTCGTAATCGCACCCTATTGGATATGGTGCGATCTATGATGTCTCTTACCGATTTACCGCTATCATTTTGGGGATACGCTCTAGAGACAGCTACATTCACTTTAAATAGGGCACCGTCTAAATCCGTTGAAACGACACCGTATGAATTATGGTTTGGAAAGAAACCTAAGCTGTCATTTCTAAAAGTTTGGGGATGCGATGCTTATGTCAAGAAACTTCAACCTGAAAAGCTCGAACCCAAGTCGGAAAAATGCGTATTCATAGGATACCCTAAGGAAACTGTCGGGTATACCTTCTACTTAAAATCCGAAGGCAAGATCTTTGTTGCCAAGAACGGATGCTTTCTGGAAAAAGAGTTTCTCTCGAAAGAAGTAAGTGGGAGGAAAGTAGAACTCGATGAAGTACTACCTCTTGAGCGGGAAAGTGGCGCAGCGCAGGAAACCGTTCCTGTGATGCCCACACCAACTGAAGAGGAAAACAATGATGATGATCAAGGTACTTCGGATCAAGTTACTGCTGAACTTCGTAGGTCCACAAGGACACGTTCCGCACCAGAGTGGTACGGCAACCCTGTCCTGGAAATCATGTTGTTAGACAACAATGAACCTTCGAACTATGAAGAAGCGATGGCGGGCCCGGATTCCAACAAATGGCTTGAAGCCATGAAATCCGAGATAGAATCCATGTATGAAAACAAAGTATGGACTTTGACAGACTTGCCCGATGATCGGCGAGCGATAGAAAACAAATGGATCTTTAAGAAGAAGACGGACGCGGATGGTAATGTTACAATCTATAAGGCTCGACTTGTCGCTAAGGGTTATCGACAAGTTCAAGGGATTGACTACGACGAGACTTTCTCTCCCGTAGCGAAGCTGAAGTCCGTCCGAATCATGTTAGCAATTGTCGCATACAATAATTATGAGATATGGCAAATGGACGTCAAAACGGCATTCCTTAACGGGCATCTTAAGGAAGAACTGTATATGATGCAGCCGGAAGGTTTTGTCGATCCTCGGAATGCTAACAAAGTATGCAAGCTCCAGCGATCCATTTATGGACTGGTGCAAGCATCTTGGAGTTGGAACATTCGCTTTGATGAGATGATCAAAGCGTTTGGGTTTATGCAGACTTATGGAGAAGCCTGCGTTTACAAGAAAGTGAGTGGGAGCTCTGTAGCATTTCTCATATTATATGTAGATGACATACTCTTGATGGGAAATAATATAGAATTTCTGGACAGCATTAAGGCCTACTTGAATAAGTGTTTTTCAATGAAGGACCTTGGAGAAGCTGCTTATATATTAGGCATCAAGATCTATAGAGATAGATCGAGACGCCTCATAGGTCTTTCACAAAGCACATACCTTGATAAGATTTTGAAGAGGTTCAAAATGGATCAGTCCAAGAAGGGGTTCTTGCCTATGTTACAAGGTGTGAGATTGAGCTCGGCTCAGTCACCGACCACGACAAAAGATAAAGAAGAGATGAGTGTCATCCCCTATGCTTCAGCCATAGGATCTATTATGTATGCCATGCTGTGTACCAGACCCGATGTAAACCTTGCCGTAAGTTTGGTAGCAAGATACCAAAGTAATCCTGGCAAGGAACACCGGACAGCGGTCAAGAATATCCTGAAGTACTTGAAAAGGACGAAGGACATGTTTCTCGTTTATGGAAGAGACGAAGAGCTCGTCGTAAAGGGTTACGTCGACGCTAGCTTCGACTCAGATCTGGATGACTCTAAGTCACAAACCGGATACGTGTATATGTTGAATGGTGGAGCAGTAAGCTGGTGCAGCTGCAAGCAGAGCGTCGTGGCGGGATCTACGTGTGAAGCGGAGTACATGGCAGCCTCGGAGGCAGCGCATGAAGCGATTTGGGTGAAGGAGTTCATCACCGACCTAGGAGTCATACCCAATGCGTCGGGGCCGATCAAACTCTTCTGTGACAACACTGGAGCTATTGCCCTCGCCAAGGAGCCCAGGTTTCACAAGAAGACCAGGCACATCAAGCGTTGTTTCAACTCCATCCGTGAAAATGTTCAAGATGGAGACATAGAGATTTGCAAAGTGCACACGGATCTGAATGTCGCAGATCCGCTGACTAAACCTCTCTCGCGTGCAAAACATTATCAACACCAGAACTCTATGGGTGTTCGATTCATCACAATGTAACTAGATTGGTGACTCTAGTGCAAGTGGGAGACTGTTGGAAATATGCCCTAGAGGCAATAATAAAAGTATTATTATATTTCAATGTTCATGATAAATGTCTTTTATTCATGCTATAACTGTATTATCCGGAAATCGTAATACACGTGTGAATACTTAGACCACAATATGTCCCTGGTAAGCCTCTAATTGACCAGCTCGTTGTGATCAACATATAGTCATGGTTTCCTGACTATGGACATTGGATGTCGTTGATAACGGGATCACATCATTAGGAGAATGATGTGATGGACAAGACCCAATCCTAAGCATAGCATAAAAGATCGTGTAGTTCGTTTTGCTAGAGCTTTGCCAATGTCGAATATCTCTTCCTTAGACCATGAGATCGTGTAACTCCCGGATACCGTAGGAGTGCCTTGGGTGTATCAAACGTCACAAAGTAACTGGGTGACTATAAAGGTGCATTACAGGTATCTCCGAAAGTAGCTGTTGGGTTGACACGGATCGAGACTGGGATTTGTCACTCCGTATGACGGAGAGGTATCTCTGGGCCCACTCGGTAATGCATCATCGTATTGAGCTCAATGTGACCAAGGTGTTGGACACGGGATCATGCATTACGGTACGAGTAAAGTGACTTGCCAGTAACGAGACTGAACAAGGTATTGGGATACCGACGATCGAGTCTCGGGCAAGTAACGTACCGATTGACAAAGGGAATTGCATACAGGGTTTGATCGAATCCTCGACATCGTGGTTCATCCGATGACAACATCGAGGAGCATGTGGGAGCCATCATGGGTATCCAGATCCCGCTGATGGTTATTGACTGAGAGCGTCTCGGTCATGTCTGCATGTCTCCCGAACCGTAGGGTCTAGACACTTAAGGTTCGGTGACGCTAGGGTTATGAAGTTATGTATATGCAGAAAACCGAATGTTGTTCGGAGTCCCGGATGAGATCCCGGACGTCACAAGGAGTTCCGGAATGGTCCGGAGGTAAAGAATTATATATAGGAAGTGCTATTTCGGGCATCGGGACAAGTTTCGGGGTTATCGGTATTGTACCGGGACCACCGGAAGGGTCCCGGGGGTCCACCGGGTGGGGCCACCTGTCCCGGGGGGCCACATGGGCTGTAGGGGGTGCGCCTTGGCCTTCATGGGCCAAGGGCACCAGCCCCTATAGGCCCATGCGCCTAGGGTTTCCCCCTAGGAGGAGTCCTAGTGGTGGAAGGCACCCCTAGGTGCCTTGGGGGGGAGGGAAACCTCCCCTAGGCCGCCGCCCCCCCTAGTAGATCTCATCTACTAGGGCCGGCGCCCCCCCTGGCACCCCTATATATAGTGGGGGAGAGGAGGGACTTCATACACCAGCCCCTGGCGCCTCCATCTCCCCCCGTTACGTCTCTCCCTCGTAGTCTCGGCGAAGCCCTGCTGCTGTGACGCCCTGCATCCACCACCACGCCGTCGTGCTGCTGGATCTTCATCAACCTCTCCTTCCCCCTTGCTGGATCAAGAAGGAGGAGACGTCTCCCGTCCCGTACGTGTGTTGAACGCGGAGGTGCCGTCCGTTCGGCGCTGGTCATCGGTGATTTGGATCACGTCGAGTACGACTACATCATCACCTTGCAAGCTTCCGCACGCGATCTACAAGTGGTATGTAGATGCAAACTCTCTCCCTTGACTCGTTGCTTAGATGAACTCATAGATGGATCTTGGTGAAGCCGTAGGAAAAATTTTAATTTTCTGCAACGTTCCCCAACAGGTACCACCCAACACCTTTTTAGATGTTTTGCATAACCCCTCTGTCAAGTTGCCCACGGAAGAAGATTTAGCTGTTCCTGACCCGGAGGCGCAGTTGGTGGCGGCTCTTCATGTCATCCCAGATTGGACGGTGCTGTTTTTGGCTTACATGACCCGGGGAGAATTGCCAGTGGATGAGACCCTGGCTCGACAGATAACCCGGCAGTCTAAGTCCATGACGATTTCGGATGGAGAGTTATTTCATCGCAGTGTTTCCGGAGCGTTTCAACGGTGTGTTTCCCCCGAAGAAGGTCAAGAAATCCTTCGTGAGATCCATGAAGGCGATTGTGGTCATCATGCCGGGTCAAAATCTTTAGTGGCCAAGGCGTTTCGTCACGGTTTTTACTGGTTGACGGCTCACGCTGATGCAGAAGATCTGGTCAGTAGATATGATGGATGTCAGAAATTCGCACGACGAGCGCATGTGCCGGCTCAAGAACTCCGGATGATTCCAATCACTTGGCCGTTTGCAGTCTGGGGGCTCGACATGGTGGGACCTTTTAAAAGGTCTAAGGATAAAAAGGCGCATCTCTTGGTGGCTGTGGATAAGTTCACCAAATGGATTGAGGCGGAGCCTGTGAGTAAGTGTGCTGCAACCACGGTGGTTCAGTTCATGAAAAAAGTAATCTTCTGTTTCGGTTTTCCACACAGTATTATTACAGACAATGGCACAAATCTATCCCAAGGGGCTATGGAAGAATTTTGTCGGTGAGAGCACATCCGGCTTGATGTTTCTTCCGTAGCTCATCCTCAATCCAATGGTCAAGCGGAGAGAGCCAATCAGGAAATTCTGAAAGGACTAAAACCCCGGCTTATGGTTCCTTTACAGCGAATGCCGGGTTGTTGGGTAGAGGAATTGCCTTCAGTGTTATGGAGTATCAATACTACACCCAACAGGTCTACGGGTTACACACCCTTCTTCATGGTTTATGGAGCAGAAGCAGTATTACCCAGTGACATCCGTCATGACTCGCCCTGAGTGGCAGCTTATGTTGAAGCTAACAATGAAAAAGCCAGACAAGATGCGCTTGACTTGATGAAGAAAGAAACTTAGCAGCAGCGCGGTCAGCAATTTATCAACAAGACCTGCATCGTTATCACAGCCGCTGGGTCAAGTCTAGAACTTTTCAGGAAGGCGACTTGGTGCTCCAGCTCGTCCAAGATCTTTCAGATGCACACAAGTTATCCCCACCTTGGGAAGGACCCTTTGTGGTCAGTAAAAATTTAAACAATGGGTCCTACTACCTCATTGACGTTCGAGAGCATGCAGACTCACGTAAGTCGGAAGAGGAGACCCGCCAGCCGTGGAACATTGCTCAATTTCGGCCATATTACACCTGAGCCACCGGCTCTCAACATGTACATACATTCACGTTGTATATACTATGATAAGCAATAAAGTAAGACCATCGGTCTCTTTTCTTTTCAAAGATTATGCATCTTTATTATTTTTTATTCACGAATGACTATTAAGGAGCTGATCATATTTGAATCAACTTTAACCTTTCTAGCCCGGCTTATGATCGTATTCGAATCTAGCTGCAAATCTCAAGGTCACTTGGGGGCTTCCTGTTCAAACATAGGTCGTATTCGAACCAAAGAGAACATAGCTATCGTAACCCTCTTGATCGGCTCAAGGCCAAACTCACTTGGGGGCTTCTTGATCGTATCTGAATCATAGCTTAACCCCTTTTGAGCCGACTTGGATCATATTCGAACAAGGGTTGTTAAAAACCTCTCAAGGTCATTTGGGGGCTTCCTGTTCAAACATAGGTCGTATTCGAACCAAAGAGAACATAGTTGTCGGTACCCTCTTGATTGGCGCAACGCCAAAGCCACTGGGGGCTATATGGTCGTATTCGAACCTTAGCTTAACCCCTTTGATCCAGTTTACTGATCGTATTCGAATCAGAAACCCCCAAACTTTTACAGGGTTAAAATTATGTGTTGCTTGCCTTTGAATTTTTGTTGTTTCAAAATTACAAATAAGATAGTATGGCTTTCTTCGCCGGCTCAATTATTGGACAACACAGCCGCCTGGGTTATTCAAGCCGGTGGTCTAATGATCCAAAGGTATGAGCTACTAAGATATGATGATTATTGAATATTCATGAAGTATTAACTTTTATACATATTGAACTATCAAATTCATCACCCGGGTTATTTAAACCGGTGATCTAAGGATCAAACAAGGATAAGGTATGGTTCTTACTTATACGCGCTTACCGGCTGCGTTAACTCAAGAGTTAGTATTAAACCTTGTCCTTTATTTATATTTGTCTCTGTTTTTATTTGAGGTGGATATATGGGCTGTAAATTAGGTGTTTAAGCCCAGTTGGTTCTAAACCGCCTTGCCAGGTTTTTTCCTTATTTTCACAGGAACGGAAGTTCAAACATTGCAGAAACAAGCATTAAATGATGCATAAGAAAGCATTAAACATTGGCATCTGGAAGCATAGATTCATGTAGAAGTGTTTTATGCATGATGGCATAAGCAAACATGCGGTGTTTCAAACAGCTAAGCTATTACAAGGCTTTATAAGCCCATGAAGATGATCACTGTCCTTCCCTTGCCGGTTCAGCATCTTGAGTCTGCTGGAAGTTGGATTTTGACCAATAAAAGCCGTTCATGGCGACAAATTCAGCTTCATCGTCAATCAGGCCGACCGGGTCAATTTCCGGGGCAAATGTATCTTCTCTTACAGGTGGGATCAGATCGGCTATTTTGTATGAAGGAGTGGCCATCTTCTTATTTTCACTATCAAAACCCGGCTGGTACTTGTCCACATTGGTGTCCTCTCCAAGACTAGTTGCCTGAGACCAGACTTCACGGACACAGGCTATGAAATCATCCTGACTAAAAGGAGACCCGTCTTCCTTCACGGTAGGATAGCCCCTTGCTACGTCCGCCGGGTCTAGGTCTTGTACCCAAGCCTTGGCGCGGCTTAGGGCAGTCAAAGCTCTGGCTCGCGCACAAGAGCGTTTTACCTCTTGGAATCTAGCAGGAAGGATCGACAGCTTCTTCAGGACATCGCTAAGCCGGTTGGGTCCTTGATCCGCCAAGTGACTCTGTTAAAAATATATACAGGTGCACAACGGGCTTCAGTTTAATCAACGGGTCTTGGCTCAGATTTTTTGCTTCGCGGACCTGTGTATATTTTTAACAGAGTCAGTTGGCGGATCATATTCCGGTTTGACAAAAATTATATTTAAGATCAATTCAGACAACTTACCAAAGATAGCAGCAACCATCTGAGACACCCGGCCCTTCAAATTGTTCAGCTCTATTGAAATTTCTTTCAGAGCTATTTCGGCTGTCTCAGCTCGGTGGGTCAGGAGTGTTTTCTCATTCTCCCAAGTTTTCTCTTTGGCAGCAAAGCTGGTCTTCAAAGTCTCCGTTTCAGAAAGGCTCATTTGCAATTTGGAGGTGGAAGATTTAATTTCTGACTCCTGACTTGCTAGCCGGGTCTTTACGTCAGTCGATTGGGAGTTCAGTTCAGACAAGGCATTCTGTGAAACATTCAGATAAGTCAAGATTTGGTTTTAAATTCCAGTATCCAAATTCAAAATTCAAAGTCCCAAGTACTTTACGAATAAACCACTTGGCACTTGGGGGCTAATGTATACCAAATCAAAGTTTTGCGACTCTACCAATATATTTGAAGTCCCAAGTCCTTTACAAAGTAACAGCACTTGGCACTTAGGGGCTAATGTGCGCAGTTCAGCAAGTTTTTCAAGGTTAAACCGGAGTGTTAAAGTACCTTAAAGACAGTTTTAAATTCTAAAGTACGGATTCATTAATGATCAAAATGAACCGGTCCTTGGGGACTATGGGTGAAGTTTTGTTCTATCAGTACAAGGCAAAGATTCAGAGATAAAAGTTTCGGCTTATATTCTAAGTCTACAAGTTATTTCGTTTCTCTTATAATCTGAAGACTTGGGGGCTGAAGGAATATTAGTAAACCGGAAATCACATACCTCATACTTCAACTGAAGCTGCTTGACCATCTCAATATCAGACTCACGACTGGAGTGTACATGACTGAGATAGCCGGATAAGATATCACTGGCATTGAGACGGTCATAGTTGGCGACATCAAAACGAACCTTCTACCGCTCCAATGCTTGTTGCTTTGCTGTGCACCGAGCCAACACCGTTGGATTCCCCGGCTCAACAAAGCGGCTCCTAGTAATTGAACATCTGGAGCATGTGGAGATGGCGGGTCGGTTGAGCTTGACGGTCCGGTTGTAGAAGGACTGATAGTGGCGTCATCAAGAGACGGCTCCGGAGGATTTGCTTCATTGGCAATTGGCGGGTCTTCTGGGGTGTCAGTTAATGGAGAGGGCGGCCTAGCTGGGTCAGATGCTAGCACTGGCGGGTCTTCTGCCGGTTTTGCTGCCTTCGCCTTCTTAGATTTAGCCTGGCCGCTAAGGAAAAAATATTGCAGGGTAGTCAGCATCAAGATACAATTGATCAAGCCGGAAGAAAAGAGGATTTCTGATTACCCAGGAGCAGTCTTAAAAGCCGGAAATTGTGTTTGCGATGAATCGTCTGAGGAACGAGACACCTCCTGAAAAGGTAAAAGAAAGGAGTTAAAAGAAATACAAGGAGCAGGATTCATTAAAACAAGTTAAGGACAGTAATAAATAAACCTCATTCAAGCGTTTCTGAGGGGTCTGTTGAAGGATGACAGCCGGTTCATCTTCAATCTCAACTTCACGGCGGCTTTCATGTTGCTGCTTTTTCAAATGAAAGTTGGGATCCAAGTGAGCTAAGGGGTTAGAAAACCTTACTTTACGAATCACTCGTCGAACTTTGTGTCTTGGTAAGGGCTCTGAGTCGGAGGAAATGATAATTACCTCTGCTTCCCTGGCTTGACTGGCCCTAGTGTCATCCTGGTAAGGATCAGTGTCAATAAGATTAATAAAAAAATGGCCAAGAGAATCAAGGGCTACCTCCGAGTCAGACGTGTCATCAAGCTTCATTAGATCTTCAGTAGTAGTTTTCTTCTTTTTCTTGGATTTCCGGGTCGTCTTCTTGGTGTTCATAGCGGCGGCTTTCGCCTTCTTGGCAGCTTCGTGGTCATATTTCACCTTCCAGAAGTCAGAATTGGCCTGCAAAGACAAGAAAAAAGATCAGTATTAAATATTAATAGCCGGGCAAAACACAAAGGAAAAAAGATCAGAGTATACTTACTTCTGGAACCGGGTTGAGCTTGCAGAAGGGATTCAACCCAACAATGCTGCAGTCTTCATATTTTCCATTCACCAACAGATTTGACATTGAAACAATATCTTCTTCGGTGAGTTCAACCGGGCTGTGACGAAGAGAGTCATCCGGGTCTCCACCATATTCATACATCAGTTTTGAACGACGGCTTAAGGGAATAATCCGCCATGAGATCCAACAGCGGGTTATATCGACTCCGGTTAAACCGTTCCCCAACAAACCGTTAATTCTTCTGATAGAGGGAAGCAATTTCTTGCGTTCAGCAGCGGTAAGTTTATCTGGCAGTACAAACTTAGAGTCAAGACAATCGGGGCGGTAACCCGACAGTGGTTTCTTGTTGGCAGGTGAGATGTCCTGACAGTAAAACAAAGTTTGGTTCCAGTCCTTTGGGTGACTTGGTAAAACTATGAGAGGGAAGACATCACTCTGCCGGCGCTGAATTGAGATGCCTCCAAGCTCTAAGCTAAGTCCGTTGGTGCTCTAAACAGTTCTATAGTCGGCTCTTGCTGAAGATAAGCCTCACAGAGCACTTGCAAATATTGGAGATGGAATTGGGCCCAATGTCCTGAGGATGAAGTTTTAAAAAGTGAAGGACCTCCCTGAAGAATTTTGAACCGGGCGGTGAGAAGCCACGGTTCATATGGTCAGTGAAAACAATGACTTCACCATCTCTGGGCGGAGGTCGTTCTTCGTCCGGGTCAGGGGCACGATAAGACATAACGTTTTTCTCTGGTAAAAATCCAATGGTGACAAATTCTTTCAAGGTGTCATCAGTAAATGTAGAAGGGACCCAGTTGCAGACTGTTGGCGCTTTTGACGGCATGATGAAAAAAAGGGACAAGCTGAAAAGAAAGTAATTTGCCGGTTCAGGTTATTGGTTGATTACAGGTTAAAAAATGATATTACAGATGAATAATGACAGCTTAAGTAAGGGCTAATGACATATAAAGGAAAATGAGCCGGCGTGATAAGCCGCCATGACTAAAGACATTCAAAGTTTGCCTGAGTCAGAATTGGCTAAGTGCTGTGATAAACAAGTTTCACAAGTTGTTGTTATTATTTTGGATCAAGATGGTTCAATAAAGGAAAATAAATCTAGACCTAAAACTGGCACAGACGAGTTCGTCAGTTCTAAACAAAGCCTCTGAACAGGGGAAGGAATTTGTTTGCATTTGAAGCAGGTGCGAAATAGCCGCCGCATCGGTTTTATACTATTCAAATATCAAGAAATGGCGATAGTGATGAAATCTATGAAGAGTTCATGACGAACAGTGAAGAACACCAAGGAACTCGAAGGTCCTAATGCGGATCTGATGTCGAGGAAGAAAGAGACTTACAGATGCAGAGTTGCATCGGGGGTTCGTTGCGTTTTTCTTCGGGTCGAATCAGATTGATTCGGCGGCCTGAGACGATGAAGACAAGATCTGCGGCGGCGGTGGCAGAGCTCGAGCGGCAGAGAAGCAGCGAGAGGAAGAAGACGACTGAAGGGGGATAATGGAAAAGACCTAGGTCGTGCCTATTTATAAGGAAAAGACTGATAAGTGGGCGCGAGAAACAAGGAGACCAAAACATGGTTATCCAGCTACCCAGGCGCCTCGATGTTCGGAAAGGCATTAAAGATAAAGATCCGTTAAAAGATGACGTAGTAGCAGGTTTCCAAAAAATCCGGAGATGACGTCATGGCAGGTTACAAGGAAATTTCAGTAAAGATAAGAAGATAGATTTTTTTGGCTAAGAATGGAAGTTTGACAAAGAACAAAGTTCAAAGTCAACCTGGGGCCTAATGTTGGGGATATTACTATCAGTTGAGACCCGCCCAGGAGGGGCCGGGTCGGCTTCAATGGCGGGTTACGCAAGAAGCTCAGTAAACATCCAAGTTTGTAGTTTATTAAGTTTTATAGAAGGCCCAAAGGCCTGGGGCCGGCTTAAGGCCCGCTATTGTAAGTAAACCGCCATATGTAAGGAAATACTTGTACAGAAAGGCATGTAAAGAAAGTCACCGAGCCGGACACGATTATGAGCCGGCCGGGACTCTGTAAGCCACCTGGCGTCAACCCATGTATATAAGGGGACGACCCGGTGGCGGTTTAGGGCAAGAAACAACCAAGTCGATAACCAAGCCGGCGAGTTGAGCCTCTTGAAAGTCGAAACCTCAGCAATACCAATCCCAAGTAGACGTAGGCTTTTACCTTCATCGTAAGGGGCCGAACTAGTATAAAACTCTCTCGTGTCCTTTGTCCCGATTAACCCCTTTAAGCTTCCTAGTGCGATGGCCCTACGACTAAGTCCTTGCTCTAGGACATCTGCCGTGTCAACTCCACGACACTAACATTTCATGTTTATCACAGTATGGCAATGAAATCGAATCTTGGAGTAGTTTCTACCTCATCTCTGGCATGCAACTGGAGCGTACACCTGTCTTTTGATGTGCTCTACTGGGTAGTGTTACCTATCACCGAGTGCGTCAGCAGCATACAGTGTCATATTTTGAACTTGTCTTCCTGCCAGTGGCGGAGCTAGACCAAAACCATTGGGGGGGGGCGAAACATAAATGACAAAGAGCTGGGGGGTCAAAAGGCTAATTTTCACCTCATCCTGGCCCTTCAAAAAAAATTCTTCACGGTTTTCTCCAAAGCTGGGGGGAGGGGGGGCCACGGCCCCCCTCGGCCCCAACATAGCTCCGCCGTTGCTTCCTGGTACTGTAAGTCTCATGCATGTTGTTCAGGATTACTCGGTGACCAGGAAGACAGGTGTACCATACAGTTAAACAACATGCATGAGACTTCCAGTACCAGGAAGCAGGAAGAGTTTTTTGAACCTGGCTTGGAGGAAAAACACATTGTTTGAGCTACCGGTAAGCCAGGTTGCCAATCTTTTCTTTGATCAGATAGGGTCCATAGTACTTGAGGGATAATTTATGATTGGCTCTACTGACAACTGACGACTGCACATACGGCTGAAGTTTCAGAAAAACTTGATCTCCAACAATGAAGTTGTACTCGTTTCTCTTCTTATCTGCTTGAGACTTCATGCATTGTTGAGCACCAGATGTTGCTTAACTGTATTCAAGACAACAAAATCTATGCTCGATCCAATCCGCAATGTCAGTGGGGACATTTTTCTGATTTAACGAACATTTTTAAAATGCATGGTCATTTTTTGAAGCAGTGAACATTTTATGAATGTATAAACTATTTTGTAAGTCATGAACAGTTTTTGAATTTTTAGGATATTTTTTCACTCATGATTTTTTTAATTGGCCAAATTTTGTTCAATTTCATTAACAAAAATTAATACATGAGAATTTTAAAAAATCACGACATTTTTTATTTCCCATATATTTGTTTTCGAAATTTTGAACATTTTTTGAATAAGCAAACATTTTTTGATTTATTAAACATTTCATTTTTCATTTTCAAACCGTTTTTATTTCCAAATTATTTATGTAGAAAAACGAAAACGGAAAGAAGAATTAAATATAAAAACGAAATTTAAAAAAAAGGACGTCCGGACATGTGCCGGCCCAAACGGGCGTGCTGCGTCAGTAAAGCAACAAAGTCCAGTACCTCTAATTACAGAAGTTAAATCATACCCCACAAATAATTTGACGGTGGACTATTCACTCATGCCAATTGTTCTAAATTTTTCCAAGAAACTAACATTTTCCTCACAAAAAGAATGCGGAAAAAATGAAAAGGACTTTAACAGGAACGAAATTAAAATAATGCTTCAGGCTGTCACTACAAAAATTTGAACTTTTAATTGGAGATCAACACGTTTAAAGATTCGTGGACTCGGGAGTACAATAACAACATATCTTCATTGGAGCAAGCGCCTGCACTGCATACACATCCATCGGGATCCAGTTTACACCTCCTTCTGCTGATCTTGGGCAAAACAAAGGGGAAGAAAATTTCAAAAAAAAAAAAAAGAAGACCATCCGTGCGCTTCATGAATCGAAGTCATAGAGATAATCGAGGCGCCCGTCGACATCCTCGGCCGCGTCGAGGTAGTACATCTTGATCTCGCTGTGCCTGAACTTGCGGCTCCCCTTGCACGCCGCTCTTCCCCCGAACCGCGCCGGCGGCGGCGGCGGACGAGGAGCCTGCACCTCCTCGGGCGCGAAGGCATCGTACTCCCATTGATACGGCACGGCCTCGAACTTGAACGGCGACTGGCACGTCGTCGTGCAGTAGTACCCGGAGTACCCGGCGCCCAGCGGCGGATGGAGCTGCGGCTCCGGCTCCTCCTCCTCTAGCTAGGGCGTCCCTGCCGAGCGCGCGGAGGCCGCCGGACTTGGACTGGTTCGTCGGCTTCCGGGGCGCCCTGATGAAGCCGCCGTTGGCCACCACCGGGACGTCGACGGCGTGCACGGCGCGCCGCTTGCCCTCCGGGTCGACCAGGGAGCGGTCGTACACGCGCACCCACCCTCGCTGCCGTCCCTCGCGCCGCATCTTCGCTCGTTTGCTTCGTGGGTTCTGTCTGTGCGTCGAGAGAGACCGCAGGTGCCGGTGGCCTATTTATACACACGACACGCCCCGGCGTCGGGCTTCCCTTCCTTGGCGGCCACGGGTTCGTGCGCGCCGGTTCGTATCGTGATCGGGAACTTGGCGTCCAAGTTCCGTGCGATTTGATACTCCAAAAAAAAAAGGTTTCGTGATTATTGTTCGGACTTCGGAGCAAACCGTATTGTTGGTTGATTGGTTGGGCTAGGCTGGACAGTCAACCATATTGTACTCGGAGTCTGTTGACCTCAAATTAAAAGTTCATATTTCAGTAGTACATCTTGAACCTTTATGGTCCTCGTCGGCCGGCTGATCATGATCTAAGTTGAGATTTCAAGATTGTCAAGCGTATGGTCTAAGTGGAGATTTCCTCCTCGTCCTCCTCCGAAAACAATGATTACCGTGGTTATTATCATCGAGTTGCTCGTGTCGTTTAGACCTATCTATGTTAGCTGTTAGGTACTCCCTCCGTAAATTAATGTAAGAGCGTTTAGATCGCAAAATACACAGAAGCTCCTGGGTGCTCCACACCCCTATACGAATATTAAACGTAGAAAATACCAAAAAATAAAGAATATCTGAAATTTCAGGATATCAAACCTGTTGTAGGGTGGAACCCTAAGTGGGGATCTTTCACGAATTGGAGGGGAATCCCCAAAAACAAGATGAACACAAGAGAGAGGAAACACTCAAATTGACTAGATCCAATCACACATATGCTAGATCCAACAACACACAAGAGTTCACAATGATCCAAGAATAACAAAGGAAAGATACATGGTACTAGTTCATCCCAATCCTATGAGAAGAGAGGTCTTGATGATCCTATGATGGGGATCCTTCCCTAGATGGGGTCTTGATATCCACAAGTGGATCTTCTCCAAGAGGAGGGCTTGATCTCCAAGAGGAGGTCTAGATCTCCTAGAGGAGGAAGATAAGCAAAGCCCTCTTTTGTGTTCTAAATGCTTTGCTATCCCTCACAAATGGTCTAGGTACGGAATATATAGGAAGGTGGATGGAGGGGACGAAGAGGAGGCCCAACAGCAGCTCACAGCCGTCCATCCTGATGGGCCTGTGCGCACGGGGTGCTCCAGCGCCAGCTCCCTGTGTAGTCCGTGCGCACGGGGTCTTCGAGGCCCATGGGCACGGGGTCGCCTGGGAGGTGCAGAGTTGATCTTATTGCACTCCTTCCTCCTTGTGGCCTTGTGGTGCTTCTCCTACTCCTTTGGGGTGTTCCTCACCAGCTTGTGGTCGTCGGTCTTCGTATCTAAGGACACATAGAGCACTTTGGTGAGGTAGCAAGCAAGTCCAATGGATATTCATGATATTCCCGAAGAAGAGCGGGTTCACCTTAATTCCGGTAGGTCCACTTGGGACTCAAGTTGCTATAACGGTGTACATGGTGATGTCCGTAGGACGCTCCGCATCATCCCCTCCCCCTTGGGAAAGATCCGACCTCGGATCGAAATCCAAATCACCATGGGAAAGAGATGATGGCGTCGTGTAGAAGTGGACGGTCACCAAGCATTCATCGTCTTGTAGTTCCAAATGTGTACTCTCCAATGTCGCCCCATCTTGTGATTCCTTCAAAAGAAGCACGAACAACAAACACTTGGAAAAATAAATATGGTTAGCATTAGTGCAAAACCAAGCATTCAAGTGGTGATTCACCGAACAAGTGTCGTCCATAGCATATGGTGTAACAAAGGATTGTGACATGGCATGAAAGCACATAAATTGAATGAAATCAAGGACATCATGAAAACAAGTATGTAGATGTGAGGTAGCGATGCAAATATGTGTGTCAAGAGAATAAGCATCTACCTCAAACTCATAGAAAGCATGCATAAGGCGCTCCACAAATGGTCTATGGTATGCATATGAAGCATTCACAACACCAAATATAATGAGGTGCCTAAACACATGTTGCAAGTGCAAGACAATCCCAGCATAATGTGTATGGGGTGTAGTGAATATAGTGGCACTCAACACAATAGAAAGAGCAATTGTTCAACATGTGCGAGGCAATCATAGTGTTCAAGTAGTGCAAGCTAGTAATGCGAAAATGCAACATACTAGAAGGAATCATGGCAAGCATGTTGTCGGTGTCAAAACCGGCGGATCTCGGGTAGGGGGTCCCGAACTGTGCGTCTAAGGCGGATGGTAACATGAGGCAGGGAACACGATGTTTTACCCAGGTTCGGGCCCTCTTGGTGGAGGTAAAACCCTACGTCCTGCTTGATTTATTCTTGATGGTATGAGTATTACAAGAGTTGATCTACCACGAGATCGGAGAGGCTAAACCCTAGAAGCTAGCCTATGGTATGATTGTATGTTGTCCTACAGACCAATGTTGGGGACATCGCTTATCGGGAACTTATCAGTCGACCTATGATAAGTGGTAAATCGGCCAGTTTATCGGCATATCTGCCGATTTATCGTCATATCGGTTGATTTATCTTTCGATATATCTTATCGGTCAGACACTGGTAAGCGATAAATTGGCTGATTTATCGGAATATCGGAAGATATCTTGAACAGTGCTACGGACTAAAACCCCCCGGTTTATATAGACACCGGAGGGGGCTAGGGTTACACAAGGTCGGTTACAAAGGAGGAGATATCCATATTCGTACTGCCTAGCTTGCCTTCCACGCCAAGTAGAGTCCCATCCGGACACGAGACGAAGTCTTCAATCCTGTATCTTCATAGTCCAACAGTCTGGCCAAAGGATATAGTCCGGCTGTCCGGAGACCCCCTAATCCAGGACTCCCTCAGTAGCCCTTGAACCAGGCTTCAATGACGATGAGTCCGGCGCGCATTATTGTCTTCGGCATTGCAAGGCGGGTTCCTCCTCCACAGAAGAGTTCGAATAAATGGATAGTGTCCGACCCTGCAAAATAAGTTCCACATACCACCGTAGAGAGAATAATATTTCCACAAATCTAATCTGCTGACACGTCTTGGCAACATGACATCATGCCATGGCGCGGTGATCATTCGAACCATTTTTCTTTAACTAGCCCCGCATATAATGCGAGGCAGTTTCTTGACACGTCTTGTCAAAGCAGAGATCATGCCCCCCTTATTACGGGATTCTCATCAATACGGGCGTGGGTAACCCAACCGCGCCATCAATTACGGCGCTTGGAGGATAAGCGAGTTAGCAGGCTAGTGGGGGCGCATAGTTTCGACCGCCCTTATAAGGGGATAAGGTTTAACCTTTTTCTACCCACGCCTTCTTCCTCCTTGCTCATCCAATCTTCCGCACTCGAGCTCTAACGCCCAAGTCCACATCCTTCTCCCCAACCTTCTCCAAACATGTCCGGAGAGGGAGGCAAGTGGATGGCTTCCTCCGTCACGGAGGGTCACATCAAAAAGCTGCACGGAGCCGGATACTTAGCCGCGAATATCGCGCATCGGTTGCCCGCTGCGGGGCAGATCGTTCCTACCCCGGAACCTCGCGAGAGGGTAGTTTTCCTCCACCACTTCCTCCGCGGACTGGGGTTTCCCCTCCATCCATTCGTCCGCGGTCTCATGTTCTACTACGAGCTGGACTTCCATGATCTGGCCCCGAACTTCATCCTCAACATTTCAGCGTTCATCGTCGTGTGTGAGGCTTTCCTCCGCATCCGGCCCCACTTCGGCCTGTGATTAAAGACCTTCAATATCAAGCCGAAGGTGGTGGGAGACCAACAAGCGGAATGCGACGGAGCCATGGTGGGCAAGATGCCCAATGTTACATGGCTTAAAGGCTCCTTCGTGGAGACCATAAAGGGGTGGCAATCGGCGTGGTTCTACATCACCGAGCCGCGCGACACCAACTGGGTGGTGGCCCCCGAGTTTCGATCCGGAATCCCCACGCGGCTCACCTCCTGGAAAGAGAAGGGCCTGTCCTGGGGTTCATCGGTGGAGCTGGACAGACTCCAGAAATGTATCCGGAATATGGCAAGCAAGAAGCTCAAGCTTGTCAACATAGTCCAGGTCATGCTCTTCCGCCGGATCCTCCCGTGTCAACAACGGGATTTTAACTTATGGGAGTTCAACCCGGCCCAGCACCAGACTCTAAGCGAGCTCTTCGACACGACGCACAAGGACATCTGGAGGGTGCTGTTCAAGGGCTCCGAGGTCCCTCCTTCTCTTACCGAGGACCGTGGGCTAAGCACGAAGCGCCTAGCGCATTCGGTGAGTTCTATACATTCGGTAGGATATTTATTTCCCCTAGCTTAACCATGTGCGGGGTCTGAGCTTCATGTCTTCGACAGGACTGGGTGGAGATGTCAGGGCGGATTAACTGTCCTTCCCCTCTGCCCGAAGACACTGCGGATGCTCTCCTGACGGAGATGCTGACTCCGGCTCCTTACAAGGTGCCGGAGAAGACCAAGAAGGCCAAGGGAACCCGTAAGAGTTCCCGGCGCCAGGTGGTATCGGACTCATAGTCCGATAACTCCGCGACGCACTCCTCCCCCAAAGACGAGGAGGAAGATGAAGATGCCCCCCCTTCAGTCGGGGGAGACAAGAAAAGGAAGGCCGCCCCACCCGGGGGGGCGAAGGGTCCAAGAAGGGAAGGACTCTCCTTCCGGACTGCTCCACCACCGCCGCCAAAGACGAAGACGAGTGGCTGCTCAGGGCCAAGCCCCTGGCGAAGTCGTAAGTATTCGGATACCAGAGTAACTCATAGCATACCTTTGTCGCACTACTTCCCCTAATGCCGAATATGATTATGCAGACCGCCCCAAGCCCGTATCGACGTATCTTCGTCGGGCGGCTCCTTAGACTCGTCGGATATGGATAGCGATCCACTTCCGACCGCCACCTCCCCTTGCCCTACGGACAATGCCGAGGTATTGTCTCAAGAGGCACCGGGTCGAGGGGAGACAATCCCGGAGGCGCCTCAAGGCGACCTTCCGGACTCCAGGAGGGAGGCTCCCGAGGGCTCCGAGTTCGGCCTTCAGCCGAACACCGCGCTGGAACCTTCAGTGGTTCCGGACTCAGGCAGGCGGCCTCCTTCCAAAAGGGGCAAGACGCCTATGCCGGTGACCTCTGTCCATCCAGAGGCACCGGACAATCTGTTGGGAGCGCTTCGTAGCGCTTCCATCGACAAAGAGCACCGCACTATTATGAGTGCGGTTATCCAGAAGGTTTGGTCCACCAAGAGCGGACTGACTGAAGCTTGTGCCAGCCTTCTAACAGACTTTGAGGTAAGTATTTGAAATATAGGAAAAATATTACCGCATAGACAGTAGCCCCTGATGCTCTGTTTGGTGTTCAAAAAGAAAAGCCGAATAGAGGATCAACTAATATCTGCAGGAGTCTAATATAAGTATGTCTATATGCGTATGCAGGCTTCGCTACTGACCTCTGCCGCACTGACTGCGGAGGTCGCCATACTGAAGCAGGACCTCGAAGGGTCCAAGAAAGAGCTCGGCCTTGCCAAGAGGCAGCTCGAGGAGAACAAAGGTAAGTAGTACCTAGTCTATGGATATATAGAAAAAGAATGCGATTGCAAAATGACAGGATCATCGTAAATTTTCCAGGGGCCACGACCGAGGGGGCGACCCTGAAGCAAGCGCTATTCGAGGCCGAAAACAAAGCGGCCAAGGAGCGCACCGAGCGGGAAAGGCAGGAGGCACGGGTGGGCGAGGTGCAGCAAGAGCTCCACACTCTCATGACGAAGCACGAGGCGTTGGAGCTTGACTTGAAGACGCGAGAGTCCGAGCTTGCCGCGGCCCTTGAGAGCGCAAAGAATGCCAAGGCTGAGGCCCAAAAGGCCCTCCAGGAGATTGATGCGATGAAGAAGATAGCGGGGGATAAGGCATTCAATATACAAAACAAGCATGTGAAAGTAAATTACTTATTACTTACCCGAGTCTGGAGCTCTCCAGGAGCATTCGCAGATTTGCCCCGCAGCGTGTCGGATGCCGCATAGTTTTACCAGGCCGAGGAGGGAAGCTCAACAGAGAAGCTGTTCTGGTGTCAGTATACTGGGACCGAACACCCGATGCCTCTGAGCGACCAGCTGAAGCAACTGGTCGAGCTGCACAAGGCGGCCGAACAGGCCATGAAGGACTTTATAGTCTGGATGTGGCCTGGCGACGCCCTTCCCAACAGCTACTTCGGCCCGGTGAGGCGGCTTATGGATGCCTGCCCACGGCTGGAAGTCATCAAGCGGTCCATCTGCATCGAAGGTGCACGCCGGACTTTTGCCCGTGCGAAGGTGCACTGGGCTAATATGGACACCGTGAAGCTGGTGAAGGAGGGGCCACCGCAGGGCAAGGAGCATCGCCACCCCGAGATGTACTATGAGGGTGTCCTGAAGGGGCCCGTCTTGTAGCGGACGAGTGTGCGAAAGATGTAATATTTGAATAAACTTGCTCGTGTAATCCTGTATTATGAAAACTTGTTCATATGCACTATGCAACGCTTGTCTGAATTTAAAATATTACCTTCTGTTCGACTGTTTATCAAATCTGAGAGATGGCTAGTCATCGGCTTCTGCCCCCACGCCATGAGTGCTGGGGTGTTCGGGATAAACCTAAGCACTCTTGTTCCCATTTTTGGGTCCTTCGAGGGAGGTGCTCAGCACAACGAACAAGGCAATCAGACTATAATGTGTTATCACTCTCACTTAGCCATAGAATTCAATAATTTTAAATTTCGGTGAAGCCCCTAGTATTCGGAAGGCCGAATTCGGGGCGCAATACACGCCTTAAGCCGGACAGGGCCGACTCCTCACTCTAAGCGGCATAAGTCTTTAGGGACTTGAAACCTCTCGAACAGCGACCAGTCTCTCGCCTTATCATGACAGTCAGTTTTAGCTTTCTCTACTGAGGTGCTTAGCCCAGCAGAACCGGGGCACAATCGCAGTAGTTCTCCCAGTGCTACCTTAGCCGATATAGCGGAACGTAAGGTACCAAAACATGGGAGCCAGGCAAACCCAACTATTGACCCAAGACATGATTCGGAGCTGATGCATATAATGCTATAAGTTCGGGGTGCTGCACTGTCGAAAGTGTTCGGACTTCTCACGCCGTATTATGGGGTATGCTTAAGCCCCTAGCGTATTGGCCGTACCAAAGCGTACGGGTGCTAAATGTCATGAATGAACATATATATATATATATATATATATATATATATATATATATAGAGAGAGAGAGAGAGAGAGAGAGAGAGAGAGAAAGGAAGAATGCAATAATAGTCTTAATGCTATGCATTGTTTATTCAAAAAGGCGCATTAAAGCAGAATGATACAAGTAGTGCGATAAGCAAAAAGTAGGACTATTTGACATGTCCCTTCCAAGAGCAAGTTGAGGAATAGTATTAAAGCAAATATTTCACTCGTTATCGTAATCCACCTGGGAGTTCCGTGGTGTGATGTAGCTTTCTGCCTCCTTGGTTGCTGCATCATGTGTTCGGCAATCATGCTGCCGGACAGGGTTTCCAGAGATTAAAGTCCTAAAAGAGAAAAATAACAAAGCAGGAAGCCCATAGTGCGGTTTAAGCCGCGACTTGGAGCGTGCCGCAGTCGTGCCCCCTCCTCGCCTGTGCCCATGGTATTTTTAATGTGTAATTATGTACGCGTGGCATGGATTTCGCCGTTTGGCTAGGATCGAGGTGGGGGCCGCATTGCTATGCGAGCTCGGAACGTGCCAGGCGGTCCTGTTGCCGATTACTCCAGGCGCGCTTGAAGGTGTCCGGGTCCTTAATCGCCGAACTCGTGGATTGCCTTAAGTGCCTGCTTTGCGCTTCTGCTGCGAGGGCCGCAGTGTGCCCCTCCGTGCGGAGAGAGCGCTCTGTGTTTCAATTGACTGTGATGACCCCCCGAGGTCCTAGCATCTTGAGCTTGAGATATGCGTAATGCGGTACCGCATTGAATCTCGGAAATGCGGTTCGCCCGAGCAGTGCATGGTAGCCACTGCGGAACGGGACTATGTCGAAGATTAACTCTTCGCTTCGGAAGTTATTCGGAGATCCGAAGACTACTTCTAGTGTTACTGAGCCTGTGCAATGGGCCTCTACACCTGGTATGACGCCTTTAAAGGTCGTTTTAGTGGGTTTGATCCTTGATGGGTCTATACCCATTTTCCGCATTGTGTCTTGATAAAGCGGGTTCAGGCTGCTGCCGCCATCCATAAGGACTTGAGTGAGGTGAAATCCGTCAATGATTGGGTCTAAGACCAATGCGGCGAATCCTCCATGACGGATACTAGTGGGGTGGTCCCTGCGGTCGAAGGTGATCGGGCAGGAAGACCATGGGTTGAACTTTGGGGCGACTGGCTCCAACGCATATACGTCCCTGAACCCACGCTTCCGCTCCCTCTTGGGGATGTGGGTTGCGTATATCATGTTCACCGTCCGCACTTGTGGGGGGGACCTCTTCTGTCCTTCGGTGTTCGGCTGCCGGGGCTCCTCCTCGTCATCGCTATGTGACCCCTTATCTTTGTTTTCGGCATTTATCTTGCCGGCCTGCTTGAACACCCAACAATCCCTGTTGGTGTGGTTGGCTGGCTTGTCCGGGGTGCCGTGTATTTGGCACGAGCGATTGAGTATACGGTCCAAACTAGATGGGCCCGGAGTGCTTCTTTTGGATGCCTTTTTCCGCTGGCCGGGTTTAGAGCCTTTGAATCCGGCATTGACTGTCGTATCCTCGGTATTGTCGCTGTTAATGCGGCGCTTATGTTTGTTGCGACGTGACCTGCCATTGCCATCCTTGGTATCCGAAGTACCATGGTTCTTTGATATGTTATTGCTGCAAGCCAGCCAGCTGTCTTCTCCCGCACAAAAGCGGGTCATGAGTGTCGTGAAGGCTGCCATAGATTTTGGCTTTTCCTGACCAAGGTGTCGGGCGAGCCACTCGTCGCGGATGTTGTGCTTAAAAGCTGCTAGGGCCTCTGCATCCGGACAGTCGACGATTTGATTTTTCTTTGTTAGGAACCATGTCCAGAATTGCCTGGCCGATTTCTCTGGCTGTTGAATTATGTGTCTCAAGTCATCGGCATCTGGTGGTCGCACATAAGTGCGCTGAAAGTTGTCGAGGAATGCGGCTTCCAGATCTTCCCAACAGCCAATGGACTCTGCTGGCAAGTTGTTGAGCCAATGCCAAGCTGGTCCTTTGAGTTTGAGTGGGAGGTATTTGATGGCGTGTAGGTCATCACCGCGGGCCATGTGGGTGTGCAAGAGGAAATCCTCGATCCATACCGCAGGATCTGTTGTGCCGTCATATGATTCTATATTTACGGGTTTGAAACCCTCTGGGATTTGATGATCCATTACTTCGTCTGTGAAGCATAACGGGTGTGCGGCGCCTCTGTACTGGGCTACATCGCGAGGCAGCTCAAATGAGTCTTGCCCGCTGTGTTTGGCCCGGCTGGACTTACTTTTACTATATCCTGCGTGACGATTATTGTCTCCATAGTGGTGCGCCCTCGTGATCCGTAGATCGATCTTGCATGTTTTTCTTTGTCCTGCAATATGTCTCGCAGTTCTGGCGTATTTCCCAATGCCTTTTTATTTTAATGGCGTCAGGGTGCGGGCTGAGCTTTTGGCTGGAATGCCTCTCTGTCGCAGCCACGAGGTGGCCGGTCAGCCGCGTCATACGCCGGGGATGTAGGTTTCAGTGCTTCCTCCTCCAGTCGGGGTAGCAACCTGCACTTTGGGAAATTCTTGGAGGGGCGTTCGAGTTTATATTCCTCGGATGCCAGGACTTCAGTCCATCTGTCAACTAGCAAATCTTGATCAGCTTGAACCTGCTGCTGCTTTTTCTTAAGGCTATTTGCCGTGGCTATAAGCCGGCGCTTGAAGCGCTCTTGTTCGACGGGATCCTCTAGCACGACGAATTCGTCATCGTCGAGGCTTGCCTCGTCTTCGGAGGGAGGCATGTAATTATCATCCTCCGCCTCTCCATCTGCCGCTCTCTCAGGAGGACTGGCTTCTCCATCCTCCTGCTCTAAATCTTATTGGAGGGGATTGTTATTGCCTTCGGCACTGTCCAGAGTGCTATTATCTCCGGTGCCGGTATCACCGCTTTTGCCTTGGCGGGACCTAGAGCGGCGCCGCCGACGCTGGCGCTTGGGTTGCTTCTTGGAGGGGTCATCCTCCGCGGTCCCGTTGCCATTGCCTTCTTTGGGTGTGTCCACCATGTATATATCGTATGATGAGGTGGCTGTCTAGTGCCCTGTGGGCAGTGGTTCCTCTTCATCTCCTGCATCATCGTCCATACCGTCGATGTCTTCAGAGTCGAAGTCGAGCATGTCGTTTAAGTCGTCGATAGTGGCTACTAAGTGGGTGGTGGGTGGGCGGCGAATTTCTTCGTCATCCGCATCCCAATCCTGTCGGACATAGTTCGGCCAGGATCCTCCTGACAAAGAGAGAGACCTTAATGAGTTCAGTATGTCGCCGAAGGGCGAGTGCTGAAAAATATCCGCGGAGGTAAACTCCATGATCGGCGCCCAATCGGATTCGATAGGAATGGGCGCAGGCGGTTCGGAGTCCGTGGCCGGAGAAGGATCCGGCAGTTTCGCAACACAGCTCCCGTGAAGGGCAAGGTCGATATTCGGCTCGATCGCCGCTGAGGATACGGCCTCCATGACGGGGTCTATCCACCCGTCCATGGATGGCGCAACTAGCTCCGAATTGAGGCTCGGAGCGGCTGCCAGTGTGATCTCCTGAATACGGTCCGATGGTAGAGCTAAATCGTACTCATCGTGACCGCGTGGCGCACAAGGTAGGGGCTCGAATCCGTCGAAGATCAAGTCTCCGCGAATATCGGCCGTGTAATTTAAGCTTCCAAACCTGACCTGGTGGCCAGGGGCGTAACTTTCGATCTACTCCAGATGGCCAAGCGAGTTGGCCTGCAGTGCGAAGCCGCCGAACACAAAGATCTGTCCGGGAAGAAAAGTCTCACCCTGGACTGCATCGCTATCAATGATAGTAGGAGCCATCAAGCCTAACGGCGACGACACAGAGGAACTCTCAATGAAAGCACCAATGTCGGTGTCAAAACAGGCGGATCTTGAGTAGGGGGTCCCGAACTGTGTGTCTAAGGCGGATGGTAACAGGAGGCAGGGAATACGATGTTTTACCTAGGTTCGGGACCTCTTGATGGAGGTAAAACCCTACGTCCTGCTTGATTTATTCTTGATGGTATGAGTATTATAAGAGTTGATCTACCACGAGATTGGAGAGGCTAAACCCTAGAAGCTAGCCTATGTTATGATTGTATGTTGTCCTACGGACTAAAACCCGGAGGGGGCTAGGGTTACAGAAGGTCGGTTACAAAGGAGGAGATATCCATATCCGTACTGCCTAGCTTGCCTTCCACGCCAAGGAGAGTCCCATCCGGTCACGAGACAAAGTCTTCAATCTTGTATCTTCATAGTCCAACAGTCCGGCCAAAGGATATAGTCCGGCTGTCCGGAGACCCCCTAATCCAGGACTCCCTCACATGTCATGTGTACAAATAGTGGGCATGAATAATTCACATAACATAGCACAAGCATGAAAGCAAGATATGAGAAGGGTATCATCATTGTATTGGCAAGAAGTCCTAGGTAAATAGCAATGGAACATCATGACTCTCCCAACACAAGAATCAACAATAGCATGAGGCACATGATAAACATGGCAATAGCAACAAGGATCAATTATGGGTAGATGCAAGCAAGGGTCACAATTGCATGGCAAAATCATGTAAAGAGGCATATCATGCAAAGTGAACAAGATACAATGGGCATAAAGTAACAAGTGATATATAGCCAATTACCTTGTGAGAGCCAAGTAGAAGAGATGCGCATAGCCGTTGCGTGAAGAGAATGGCAGGAAGGACAATCCACGGGATCCCAAATCGCCGTTGCTCTCAAGAGCTCGTTTTGTCAACTCTTTGGATTGAGAGGTTGACGAGTATACATGAGTACCTACACACAACAAAAACAAAGGGAAAATTGTGTGTGCGTGGTGGATGTACACATCATCCATCATGATGCGCACGTGCTTGTGTTGGTTAGTACAAAATATCCAATGCTCAAATAAATGAGTTGCATGATATAGAAACATGTCATCCATCATGAGATGTTTGTTGTTATGTATAGCATAATGGAGACTCAAAGGATGTAATGCATCATTCGCAATATCTAGAGCATTGTGAGGAATGGTATGCATGTGGTGCACACAAGGGATGTAATCATGTGAAACACAATAATTATCATGGCATGGCATATGAGATGAGTTGCACAAATTTTGCAAAGGAAGCATAGCAATATCATCGCAAGAGAAACAAAAGCCAATGACCATCATCTCATCATCTATGCCATATGTGCAAATAGGATTTATTTTAATGGGGCATGCATAGTTACTATGTTGAGATTGAAATGATGCAATATGGGATATCTCACTGATACGTCTCCAACGTATCTATAATTTTTGATTGCTCCATGCTATATTATCTACTGTTTTGGGAAATGTTGGGCTTTATTTTCCACTTTTATATTATTTTTGGAACTAACCTATTAACCGGAGGCCCAACCCAGATTTGTTATTTTATGCCTATTTCAGTGTTTCGAGGAAAAGGAATATCAAACGGAGTCAAAACGGAACGAAATCAACTAGAGAAGTTATTTTTTGGAAGGAAACCTACCGGATAGACTTGGACCCTACGTCAGAAGATGAAGGAGGTGCTCACAAGGGTAGGGGCGCTCCCCCCTGCCTCGTGCCCCCCCCTTCGGTCCACCGACGTACCCCTTGTACCCATATATACCTACGTATCGTAAAACTTCCAGAACGGAGATTAGATCGGGAGTTCCGCCGCCAGAAGCCTCCGTAGCCACCAAAAACCAATCTAGACCCGTTTCGGCACCCTGCCGGAGGGGGCAATCCCTCTTCGGTGGCCATCTTCATCATCCCGGTGCTCTCCATGACAAGGAGGGAGTAGTTCTCCCTCGGGGCTGAGGGTATGTACCAGTAGCTATGTGTTTGATCTCTCTCTCTCTCTCGTGTTCTTGAGGTGATACGATCTTGATGTATCGCAAGCTTTGCTATTATATTTGGATCCTATGATGTTTCTTCCCCCCTCTACTCTTTTGTAATGAATTGAGTTTCCCCTTTGAAGTAATCTTATCGGATTGAGTCTTTAAAGATTTGAGAACACTTAATGTATGTCTTGCCGTGCGTATCTGTGGTGACAATGGTATACCACATGATTCACTTGATGTATGTTTTGGTGATCAACTTGCGGGTTCCGCCCATGAACCTATGCATAGGGGTTGGCACACGTTTTCGTCGTGATTCTCCGGTAGAACTTTGGGGCACTCTTTGAGGTCCTTTGTGTTGGTTGAATAGATGAATCTGAGATTGTGTGATCCATATCGTATAATCATACCTACGGATACTTGAGGTGACATTGGAGTATCTAGGTGACATTAGGGTTTTGGTTGATTTGTATCTTAAGGTGTATTCTAGTACGAACTCTAGGGCTGTTTGTGACACTTATAGGAATAGCCCAACGGATTGATTGGAAAGAATAACTTTGAGGTGGTTTCGTACCCAACCATAATCTCTACGTTCATTCTCCGCTATTAGTGACTTTGGAGTGACTCTTTGTTGCATGTTGAGGGATACTTATGTGATCCAATTATGTTATCATTGTTGAGGGAACTTGCACTGGCGAAAGTATGAACCCTAGGCCTTATTTCCTAGCATTGCAATACCGTTTTATCTCACTTTTATCATTAGTTACCTTGCTGTTTTTATTATTTCAGATTACAAAAACCTTTATCTACTATCCATATACCACTTGTATCACCATCTCTTTGCCGAACTAGTGCACCTATACAATTTACCATTGTATTGGGTGTGTTGGGGACACAAGAGACTCTTTGTTATTTGGTTGCAGGGTTGCTTGAGAGAGACCATCTTCATCCTACGCCTCCTACGGATTGATAAACCTTAGGTCATCCACTTGAGGGAAATTTGCTACTGTCCTACAAACCTCTGCACTTGGAGGCCCAACAACGTCTACAAGAAGAAGGTTGTGTAGTAGACATCAAGCTCTTTTCTGGCGCCGTTGCCGGGGAGGTTAGCGCTTGAAGGTATATCTTTAGATCTTGCAACCGAGTCTTTTAGTTTCTTGTTTTATTACTAGTTTAGTTTATAAAAGAAAACTATAAAAAATGGAATTGAGTTTGTCTCATACGCTTCACCTTTTTAATATCTTTCGTGAGTATGATGGAAAGGATAATTGTGCTCAAGTGCTAGAAGAAGAAATCTATAAAATGTTTGGCACTAAATATTTGAATGATGAGCATGAATGCAATGTCGTTAGTATGAATTCCTTGAATATCCATGATGCTAATGATATGCAAAGCCACAAGCTTGGGGAAGCTATGTTTGATGAAGATGATATTTTTTGTTCCCCAAGTTTTGATGAGCAAATTTATTATGATGAAAGCATGCCTCCTATCTATTATGATTATTGTGATGACACGTATGCTTTGAAGAACAATGATAACCATGAAACTTGTCATCTTGATCTTAATTTTCAATCACATGATAGTTATTTTGTTGAGTTTGCTCCCACTATTATTCATGAGAAGAATTTTGCTTGTGTGGAGAATAGTAAATTTTCTATGCTTGTAGATCATGAAAATAATGCTTTAGATACTAGTTATATTGTTGAATTCAGTCAGGATGCTACTTAAAATTATTATGAGGGAGGAATATATGCTTGTAGGAATTGCAATAATATCAAGTTTCCTCTCTATGTGCTTAAAGTTTTGAAGCTATGCTTGTTTTACCTTCCTATGCAAGTTGATTCTTGTTCCCACAAGTTGTTTGCTCACAAAATCCCTATGCATAGGAATAGGGTTAGACTTAAATGTGCTAGTCATATTCTTCATGATGCTCTATTTTTGTTTCAATTCTTATCCATTATGTGAGCATCATTGAAATCATCATGCCTAGCTAGGGGCGTTAAACGATAGCGCTTGTTGGGAGGCAACCCAATTTTATTTTTGTTCTTTGCTTTTTGCTCCTGCTTAGTAATAAATAATTCATCTAGCCTCTGTTTAGATGTGGTTTTATGCTTTTAATTAGTGTTTTTGCCAAGTAGAACCTTTGGGAAGACTTGAGGAAAGTCTTGTTGATCATGCTGTAAAAAACAGAAACTTTAGCGCTCACGATAATTGCTGCCATTTTTATTTGGAGAGTGATATTTAGTTAATTATTTTTGAAGATGCTTAATAAATAAATTCCTCAGGTCCAGCAATTTATTTGAGAATTTTATGAGTTCCATAAGTATACGTTTGATCTAGATTACTACAGACTGTTCTGTTTTAACAGATTCTGTTTTTCGTTTGTTGTTTGCTTATTTTGATGAATTTATGGCTATTAAAATAGTTTATAAACCATGTAGAAGTTGGAGTACAGTAGGTTTAACACCAATATAAATAAAGAATGAGTTCATTACAGTACCTTGAAGTGGTGATTTATTTTCTTATACTAACGGAGCTTACGAGTTTTCTGTTAAGTTTTGTGTTGTGAAGGTTTCAAGTTTTGGGTAAGGATTCGATGGACTATTGAATAAGGAGTTGAAAGAGCCTAAGCTTGGGGATGCCCAAGGAAACCCAAGGTAATATTCAAGGATAACCAAGATCCTAAGCTTCGGGATGCCCCGGAAGGCATCCCCTCTTTCGTCTTCATTCATCGGTAACTTTACTTGGAGCTATTTTTTTATTCGCCACATGATATGTGTTTTGCTTGGAGCGTCAATTTATTTTGTTAGGATTTGCTCGCTGTTATTTAGAACAATGTTTTGCATCTTTTATTTCAATAAAAGTGGCATTGATAGCCTTTACTATGCCTATGTTACAAGTCCACATGTTGCTGTTTGAAAACAGAAAGTTTACCGCTGTTGCAATAATTCCCTAGAAAAGTGAGAATGTGATAAAATGTTGAAACCTTTTGCATATTAAGCTCTGATAAATTTACTACAGTGGGAATTTTCTTTCATAATTTTTGGATCTAGGGCAGTATGGATGTTGCTGCATTCTTTACAGACTGTCCTGTTTAGGCAGATTGCTGTTATGTTTGCATTGTTTGCATATGTTTGCTTGTTTAATGATTCTATTTGAGGATAGGACTATTAAAAATGCAGAGGCATTTAGTATGCAATGTTGAATAATAATTTTAGTGATTTGCTACAGTAGAGCAAGATAAGGTTTTTTGCAATGATTTATACTAACTTATCTCACGAGTCCTTGTTGAGTTTTGTGTGGATCAAGCTTTTGAGATGTAGGGAGACCGTGATATGAGAGGAATTAAGGAGACACAAAAGCTCAAGCTTGGGGATGCCAGGCACCCCAAGATAATATCTCAAGAAGTCTCAAGCGTCTAAGCTTGGGGATGCCCCGGTTGGCATCCCACCTTTCTTCTTCAACAACTATCGGTTAGTATCGGTTGATCATAAGTTTTTGCTTCTTCACATGATGTTTGCTATTCTTAGAATGTCATTTTCTTTTGCTTTGCTTTATGTTTGAATAAAATATCAAGATCTGAAACTCTTAAATGTTAGAGAGTCTTCACATAGTTGCATAATTATTCAACTACTCATTGATCTTCACTTATATCTTTCGGAGTAGTTTGTCGATGCTCTAGTGCTTCACTTATATCTTTTAGAGCATGGTGGTAGTTTTATTTTGAAGAAATAGATGAACTCTCATGCTTCACTTAGATTATTTTGAGAGTCTTAAATAGCATGGTAATTTTCTTAAAATCCTAATATGCTAGGTATTCAAGAATAATAAAATTCTCTTATGAGTGTGTTGAATACTATGAGAAGTTTGATACTTGATAATTGTTTTGAGATATGGAGATGGTGATATTAGAGTCATGCTAGTTGAGTGGTTATGAATTTGAGAAATACTTGTGTTGAAGTTTGTGATTCCCGTAGCATGCACGTATGGTGAACCGTTATGTGATGAAGTCGGAGCATGATTTATTTATTGATTGTCTTCCTTATAAGTGGCGGTCGGGGACAAGCGATGGTCTTTTCCTACCAATCTATCCCCCTAGGAGCATGCGCGTAATACTTTGCTTTGATAACTTGTAGATTTTTGCAATAAGTATATGAGTTCTTTATGACTAATGTTGAGTCTCACCCTTCCACCTTTGCTAGCCTCTCTAATACCGCGCACCTTTCGCCGGTATCATACACCCACCATATACCTTCCTCAAAACAGCCACCATACCTACCTATTATGGCATTTCCATAGCCATTCCGAGATATATTGCCATGCAACTTTCCACTGTTCCGTTTATTATGACACGCTTCATCATTGTCATATTGCTTTGCATGATCATGTAGTTGACATCGTATTTGTGGCAAAGCCACCATTCATAATTATTCATACATGTCACTCATGCATCACTGCACATCCCAGTACACCGCCGGAGGCATTCATATAGAGTCATATTTTTTTCTAAGTATTGAGTTGTAATTCTTGAGTTGTAAGTAAATAAAAGTGTGATGATCATCATTATTAGAGCATTGTCCCAGTGAGGAAAGGATGATGGAGACTATGATTCCCCCACAAGTCGGGATGAGACTCCGGACGAAAAATAAATAAAAGAGGCCAAAGAAGCCCAAATAAAAAGAGGAGAAAGAAAAGAGGCCATAAAAAAGAGAAAAGGCCCAAATAAAAAAATAAAAAAAATGAGAGAAAAAGAGAGAAGGGACAATGCTACTATCCTTTTACCACACTTGTGCTTTAAAGTAGCACCATGATCTTCATGATAGAGAGTCTCTTATGTTGTCACTTTCATATACTAGTGGGATATAGAACTTGGCTTGTATATTCCAATGACGGGCTTCCTCAAAATGCCTTAGGTCTTCGTGAGCAAGCAAGTTGGATGCACACCCACTAGTTTCTTTTGTCGAGTTTTCATACACTTATAGCTCTAGTGCATCCGTTGCATGGCAATCCCTACTCACTCACATTGATAGCTATTGATGGGCATCTCCATAGCCCATTGATACGCCTAGTTGATGTGAGAATATCTTCTCCTTTTTGTCTTATCCACCTATAATGCTATGTCCATGGCTCACGTTCATGTATTGCGTGAAGATTGAAAAAATTTGAGAACATCAAAAGTATGAAACAATTGCTTGGCTTGTCATCGGGGTTGTGCATGATTTAAATATTTTGTGTGGTGAAGATAGAGCATAGCCAGACTATATGATTTTGTAGGGATAGCTTTCTTTGTCCATGTTATTTTGAGAAGACATAATTGCTTAGTTAGTATGCTTGAAGTATTATTGTTTTTATGTCAATATTAAACTTTTGTCTTGAATCTTATGGATCTGAATATTCATGCCACAATTAAGAAGAATTACATTGAAATTATGCCAAGTAGCACTCCGCATCAAAAATTCTGTTTTTATCATTTACCTACTCAAGGACGAGCAGGAATTAAGCTTGGGGATGCTGATACGTCTCTAACGTATCTATAATTTTTGGTTGCTCCATGCTATATTATCTACTGTTTTGGGCAATATTGGGCTTTATTTCCACTTTTATATTATTTTTGGGACTAACCTATTAACCGGAGGCCCAGCCCATATTTGCTGTTTTATGCCTATTTCAGTGTTTCGAGGAAAAGGAATATCAAACGGAGTCAAAATGGAACGAAATCAACTAGAGAAGTTATTTTTGGAAGGAAACCTACCGGATAGACTTGGACCCTACGTCAGAAGATGAAGGAGGTGCTCACGAGCGTAGGGGGCGCGCCCACCCCCTGCCTCATGCCCCCCCCCCTTCGGTCCACCGACGTACCCCTTGTACCCATATATACCTACGTATCGTAAAACTTCCAGAACGGAGATTAGATCGGGAGTTCCGCCGCCAGAAGCCTCCGTAGCCACCAAAAACCAATCTAGACCCGTTCCGGCACCCTGCCGGAGGGGGCAATCCCTCTCCGGTGGCCATATTCATCATCCCGGTGCTCTTCATGACGAGGAGGGAGTAGTTCTCCCTCGGGGCTGAGGGTATGTACCAGTAGCTATGTGTTTGATCTCTCTCTCTCTCTCTCGTGTTCTTGAGGTGATACGATCTTGATGTATCGCGAGCTTTGCTATTATATTTGGATCCTATGATGCTTCTTCCCCCCTCTACTCTCTTGTAATGAATTGAGCTTCCCCTTTGAATTAATCTTATCGGCTTGAGTCTTTAAAGATTTGAGAACACTTGATGTATGTCTTGCCGTGCGTATCTGTGGTGACAATGGGATACCACGTGATTCACTTGATGTATGTTTTGGTGATCAACTTGCGGGTTCCGCCCATGAACCTATGCATAGGGGTTGGCACACATTTTCGTCGTGATTCTCCGGTAGAACTTTGGGGCACTCTTTGAGGTCCTTTGTGTTGGTTGAAAAGATGAATATGAGATTGTGTGATGCATATCGTATAATCATACCCACGGATACTTGAGGTGACATTGGAGTATCTAGGTGACATTAGGGTTTTGGTTGATTTGTATCTTAAGGTGTTATTCTAGTACGAACTCTAGGGCTGTTTGTGACACTTATAGGAATAGCCCAACGGATTGATTGGAAAGAATAACTTTGAGGTGGTTTCGTACCCTACCATAATCTCTTTGTTCGTTCTCCGCTATTAGTGACCGAGGGAGTCCTGGATTAGGGGGTGTTCGGGTAGCCGGACTATACCTTCAGCCGGACTCCAGGACTATGAAGATACAAGATTGAAGACTTTGTCCCGTGTCCGGATGGGACTTTCCTTGGCGTGGAAGTCAAGCTTGGCGATGCAGATATTCAAGATCTCCTACCATTGTAACCGACTTTGTGTAACCCTAACCCTCTCCGGTGTCTATATAAACTGGAGGGTTTTAGTCCGTAGGACAACTTCATCATACAACAATCATACCATAGGCTAGCTTTTAGGGTTTAGCCTCCTTGATCTCGTGGTAGATCTACTCTTGTACTACCCATATCATCAATATTAATCAAGCAGGACGTAGGGTTTTACCTCCATCAAGAGGGCCCGAACCTGGGTAAAACATTGTGTCCCTTGTCTCCTGTTACCATCCGGCCTAGACGCACAGTTCGGGGCCCCCTACCCGAGATCCGCCGGTTTTGACACCGACATTGGTGCTTTCATTGAGAGTTCCTCTGTGTCGTCGCTTTTAGGCCCGATGGCTCCTTCGATCATCAACAACGATGCAGTCCAGGGTGAGACTTTTCTCCCCGGACAGATCTTCATCTTCGGCGGCTTCGCACTGCGGGCCAACTCGCTTGGCCACCTTGAGCAGATCGAAAGCTACGCCCCCGGCCATCAGGTCAGGTTTAGAAGCCTAAACTACACGGCTGACATCCGCGGGGACTTGATCTTCGACAGATTCGAGCCACAGCCAAGCGCGTCGCACTGTCTCGATGGGCATGACATAGCTCTGCCGCCGAGCAGCGCTTGGGAGGCCGCACACGCACCAGTTCCGACCATTGATTCGGAGCCTACTGCGCCGATCGAGGATCAGCGGTTAGACGCTGCCTCAGGGGCTGCGATCTCAGAGGCGATCGAGCCGAACTCCAGCCCCGCACTCCGCATGGCCCGTGACTCCGAAGAGCCGGATTCCTCTCCGAACTTCGTGCCCCCGCGCCCCCGCCGATCGAATCCGATTGGGCGCCGATAATGGAGTTCACCGTCGCGGACATCTTTCAACACTCGCCCTTCGGCGACATCCTGAATTCTCTAAAATCTCTCTCTTTATCAGGAGAGCCCTGGCCGGACTACGGTCAGCAAGGTTGGGATACGAACGATGAAGAAATTCAAAACCCACCCACCACCCACTTCGTAGCCACTGTCGATGACTTAACCGACATGCTCGACTTTGAGTCCGAAGACATCGACGGTATGGACGACGATGCAGGAGACAACCAAGAACCAACACCTATAGGGCACTGGACAACCACCTCATCTCACGATGTGTACATGGTGGATACCCCTAAAGGAAGCAACAACGAGGAAAACGGGGAGGGGGATCGATCTCTCTAAAAACAATCAAAGCGTCGGCGTAAACGCCGACCTAAGCCCCGCCTCGATAAAGACCCAGCCATAGAGCAGGATGAGCCGGTAGACGACGAGCATGCCTTAGAGCAACCGTCCCAACAAGACAACCCGGATAGAGAAACCGAACATTCCTCCCCCGGCGAAAATGGCATTCCGGATGACCCTACGCCGGACAAGCCCACGAAGCAGAAGAACCTCCACAAACGGCTCGTTGCAACTGCACGCAGCCTGAAAAAGCAGAAGCGGAAGCTAAAGACTGCGGAAGATGCACTCAGGATCAGATGGAGTAAAGTAATCAATACCGCAGATAAATACGGCGGCAGTCGCCGCACTAAAAGCTATCCGAGGAGAAAACTACTGCCTGAATTCGACGAGGAGGCCTTAGAGCCCTCGCATTCAAAAAGTAAGAAAGCCACACGGTCGGATAGACGACCCCAGGGCTAGCTTAAAGCGGCAAGCAGCGCCGCACTTAAGCCGGTATGCGACCCACTTAAGGATTCGCATCATGGCCCAGCCAGGTCCACTTACGGCCCAAGAAAGCAAGCTCTCGTAAGCAATGCAATAAAGCCATTATCAGAATACGGCACACCCAAATACAGGGGTGCCGCACACCCCCTATGTTTCATCGATGAGGTCCTAGATTATGAATTTCCAGCGGGATTCAAACCCGTAAACATAGAGGCATATGATGGAACAACAGACCCTGGAGCCTGGATCGAGGATTATATCCTCCACATACATATGGCTCGAGGAGATGACCTTCACGCCATAAAATACTTAGCCCTCAAGCTTAAAGGGTCAGCCCAGCATTGGCTTAAAAGCCTTCCTGAAAACACAATCGGAAGTTGGGAAGAGCTTGAGGACGCTTTCCGAGCAAATTTTCAAGGGACCTATGTCCGCCCTCCGGAGGCAGACGATCTTAGTCACATAACTCAACAGCCCGGAGAGTCAGCTCGGCAATTCTGGAATAGATTTCTTACTAAAAAGAATCAGATAGTCGACTATCCGGACGCTGAAGCCTCAGCAGCTTTCAGGCATAATGTCCGAGACGAATGGCTCGTCAGACACCTCGGCCAAGAAAAGCCAAGAACAATAGCCGCACTAACAAGCATCATGACCCGCTTTTGCGCAGGAGAGGATAGCTGGTTGGCAAGATGCAGCACCAGCGACCCAAGTACATCCGAAACTAGGGATGGAAACGGAAAACCACGACGCAATAAGGACCGTCGCCGGACTAAGGAAAAAAGTCCGAAGAGCACGGCAGTTAACACCGGATTCAAAAGCTCACGGCAGAATCAAAAAAAGCCGCCCCTCCAAGATAACAGGGACAACCTATCCAACCTAAATAAAATCCTGGATAGGATATGTCAAATACACAGTACTTCCGGAAAGCCTGCTAACCATACCCACAGAGACTGTTGGGTTTTCAAACAATCCGGCAGACTCAACGCCGAACACAAGGGGCTCGATACACCAAGCGAAGACGAGGACGAACCCCAAAAGCAAAGTACCGGGAAACAAAAGAATTTCCCACAAGAAGTAAAAACAGTAAACTTACTCCACATAACAAAACGTGCGGCGCCCATAAAGGTACGCGCCCCACGGTCTATCCCAAAGGAATCCCGCCACTGGTTGTCAAAACCAATCATCTTCGATCATCTGGATTATTCTAGAAGTACCAGGAACCCAGGCTGGACTAACCTGGTACTCGATCCAATAATTGGCGGACTCCAGTTTTCAAATGTCCTTATGGACGGTGGCAGCGGACTCAACCTGATATATCATGACTCAATCCACCACACGGGGATCGACCCAAAAAGAATTCGCCACAGCAAAACCTCCTTTCAAGGAGTAACGCCAGGTCCGGACACCCATTGCATGGGTTTTCTCCGGCTCGAGGTTATTTTCGGCTCTGCCGATAACTTCCGTCACGAAAAGCTGACTTTCTACATCGTCCCATTCTCAAGTCGCTATCACGCACTGCTGGGACGCGAAGCTTTCGCCCGCTTTAACGCAATACCGCATTATGCATCTCTTACGCTTAAGATGCCCGGTCCACGCGGCATCATCTCCTTAACGGGGAAGCAGTAAGGGCGCCTCCCCCAAGTGGAGGATTGTGCGGCCGCTTTAACAGCCCCACAATACAATGGCTTCACCAGCCAGAACATCGGAACAGGTCATTGAAGACCACGGACACGGATAGACGAGTCCGGCACAAAAGTATCGTTGATAAAGGCTTAGTGGCCATATACCCCTGGACTAGGGGCTTCACACGTATAAAATAAGAGACAATAAAGCTCAATTTTCCATATTTTACTTTACACTTTGTTTATTTCATATAACTTTTGTTCGGCACGCCCCTTTTCAACTTAGTTGCTCTCTTTTTTACAGATGAACGTCGTGCTGCGCCCGTCCAGGATACGGCACAACGGAGACACGGGCGCAGATGTGCAGTAGGGACCCGTTCCAAGGATTCTTTTCAGATTAAGACCCTGTGTAAACCTTTTTTACTATCTCTTGTTGATACACATCCCCTGGTTCTATGACCAAGGAGGAGGCTGGCGTCTTGGCATGTGGCCACGTCAGAATTCTTGCGCGTACCTGGACACTAGGGGCTTATACCTTAGAGCGTCACTTAGCCCGCTCTCATAAATACCGAATACCTTAGGGAGTGTTCGGCGTCGCGAGTTTGGCCTTATATGCATCAGCTTCGAGTCATGATTTTGGTCAAATGTTGGGTTGCCCGGCTCCTGTGTTCGGCCGCTCTACATTCTGCTCTATCGGCTAAGGAGGCACCAGGAGAACTAATGCGATTGTGCCCTGGTTCGGCCAGGCGAGCACCTCAATAGAGAAAGCCGAAAACTGACTGTCATGATATGGCGTGAGACTGGTCAACCACTCGATGACTCTCCGGAATCTATAGGATTCCCCCGCATTAATGAAGGGCCGTTTCCCGGCCAGGCACATACGCACCCCGAATTCGGGCTAGCGCAGTCGCCACCAGGGGCTACCTAAATAGTCCCATTGTCAAGCTCCTATGGCTAAGTGAAAGTGTTAAAGCATTATAGTCCGGTTGCCTAGCTCGCTGCGCTATCACCTCCTTTGTAGGACCAAGACATTGGATTAAGTGTGAAAATGCGCCTTCTGCGAGCACCCCCGCACTATGTGCATGGGGGCTGAAGCCAACGACTGCCATCTTTCAGATTTTGTATGTATATCTTAAAACGGCCGCACAGGAGGTGTTCCACACACTTGCAGGCACAAGTATAAAAGGCTACTACAATTCATCAAAATATTGCTTCATAATTACATATGCTATCAGAACATAGCATCCTTCGAGCACTGCGTCTCTATTACACGAGCGCCTTCAAGGACTTCCTGAAAATAGTGCTCGGAGGGTACTCGGCTTTGGTCCGAATCTCGGGATGCAACAACGGTGGTCTCCATTTCTGCCCAGTGTGTCTTGACACGGGCAAGAGCCATCCGTGAGCCCTCTATGCATGCTGACCTCTTCATCGCATCGATACGTGGCACCGCGCCAAGGAACTGCTGCACCAAGCCAAAATAACTCTTCGGCTCCGATCTCCCCGGCCACAGATGACCCATGACGTACTTTATGGCGAGTCCGGACAATCTATTCAGTTCGGCCCATTGAGCCAGACGATCGTCCACTGCCAGTGGACGTTCTGGATTGTGGAACTGCGACCAGAAAAGCCTTTCCACCTCACGATCTTCTTGATCTCGAAAGTGTTCGGTCGCATCAGCAGCACTCGCTGCCAAATCCAGATAGGTGTCCTTCGCACTCCACATCCGGTCCAATGGAGCAAACTTCGGATCGCCAAACTTCCTCCGCAGCATAAAGGGCTTTCCAGCCGCAATCTATCCGGCCTGAGCAGCTCCTCCTTCGCAGCTCTCATCGCAGAGCGAGCTTCCTTGGCATCAACAACAGCCTTCTCTAAGTCCGTTGTCTCGCCCGGTCTTCTTTCTCAAGAGACTTGCAACGGTCAGCAGCGCTTTTTAACTTCACGGCCATCTCGGCAATCTCCTTCTTGCTTCGGCAGTGAGCAGCCTGTTCGGCTCTCAGCTCTTCAAGTGCCTTCTCGGCAGCCGCATCACTTGTCCTGGCTTGTTCCTTAGCTCGGGCAAGTTCCGCCCGGAGACTCTCCATGGCGGCCGCACCATCTGCGTCAAGCACACACATTGTAAGATACTGGCATAAAACCTCCTCTTACCAGATGCCGCCCGAGGAATTGCATACCTTGAGCATCATCAAGTCGCTCGTTGACGAGCGCGATGTCGGCATCTGCCACGTCAAGTTGCCGCTTTAGTTCGGCAAAATCATTAGTTTGGCTCGATTCCGGACACTTCGCCACCTATATACAAAGGCGAAAATTAGACCTGGGATTATGATCCTCTGCGCGCTGTCAATTTTGACAACACACAGTCTTAGGGGCTACTATCTACACACGGCGCATCTTGTTTATGCGCAACTGACAAAGAAGTACATTATCAAACGTACCTCAAAACCCGTCAGCAAACTTCTGACGGCCTCGTGCAATCCGCTTTCCGCGGACGAAATCCTTCCAATCACCGTACCCATCAATGCACAGTGCTCCTCTGAGACAGAAGCTCGCCCCAGCAGAATCATCAGCTCCTCTGACCGCGCACCAGACGGTGCCGGACTCGTCCTACAACCTCCATCGAAGGCAGGACGCGGAGAACCTTGGGGGGCCATATGGCTACCTTCCACCCCTGCCGGATTCGGAGAAACCCTCCGCGACGACACCTCAGGGTCGCCCGCCCCGCTAGGCGGTACGGCAGGGGGAGGCGTTCCACTCTCCATCATCTCCGGAAGAAGATCCCCCGAAGACGAGCTCTGCTGAGAAGGGCTGAGGTCCGAGCTACAAGGTAAAATTTCGGTTAATCTTCTCAGATAAAAAGTAAGGATTTCTCTCATCCCTCTAAAGGAAAATCTTTCTCTACTTACGGCTCGCTGGAGGGCTGATCCCTTTGGGGGCGTAGTTCGGTCGAGGATCTCCCCAGCGCCGGACCCTCTGACGAGGACTTCTTCCCCCGCTTTGAGGCCATGGTCTCCGGGTCGTCAGAGGCGGCCCTCTTCTTCCCCCTAGGAGAGGAATTGTCGGTTCCTCCCTTCGGAGCAGCCTCCTTCGAGGAGGCCATAGTTTCCTTGTCCTCCCCCTCACTTCCCTCCAAAGGCATGATCTTCAACATCCTGACTAGCACGGGATCCGGCCTGGTCTCAGGAAGGGGAGCCGGACACCTGATCAGCTTTGCCTTCGCTACCCACTCCTGTGTAAAAGGACAGCTCTTTTAGGGGCGAGTCTATGACAATTTTACGGATAGCGAGTCCGGGCACAAGGTTACTTACTTGAGTATCCGGGCGATTGCAGCTTAAACCTGCGTCCTCGGTCAAATCCGAACACATTGCTTGTGATCCGAAGAACATTTTATACATCTCCACGGGCGTTGCGCCCATAAAATGCTGGAGAGCTCGTGGTCCCTCTGGATTAAACTCCCACAGACGAAGGGAGCGACGTTTGTCGGGCAATGTTCGGCGAATCAACATGACCTGTGTCACCTTGACCAGGTTGAGGTCTCCTTCTAAGAGATCCCTAATGCGGCCCTGCAACAGGGGCACGTCTTTGGATAACCCCCAATCTAATCCTTTGTTGACCCATAACGCTAGCCGTGGTGGGGGACCCGAGCGAAAGGCAGGAGGCGCCACCCACTTGGCGCTCCTGGGAGCGGTGATAGAACCACTCTCGTTGCCACAAGCCGAGCTCCTCTTGAAAGGAGCCCTCGGGCCATGGAGCATCGGCATTCTTACTTATGACAGCACCTCCGCACTCTGCGTGCCGTCCCTTGATCATCTTCGGCTCCACTCCAAAAGTCTTGAGCCATAATCCGAAGTGAGGAGTAACACGGAGGAACTCTTCGCACACAACGATGAATGAGGAAACGTGGAGGATGGACTCCGGAGCTAGGTCATGAAATTCCAGCCCATAATAGAACATCAGCCCCCTCACGAAGGGATCCATCGGGAAGCCTAAACCCCAAAGGAAGTGAGACATGAACACTACGCTCTCACCAGGCTGGGGACTGGGAATAGCCTGCCTTTGAGCAGGCAACCTATGCGAAATTTCGGCGGTCAAAAACTTAGCCTCTCTCAACCTTAGCACGTCCTCCTCCGTGACGGAGGAGGGCATCCATCGGCCTTGAAGGTCGGAACCGGACATTGTCAAAGGTTCGAAGCGCCTGGAATCTGGAGCCTAGGGTGTTGGAACTCGAGGCGACAGGCGAACTTGTTTTGAGATTGGAGAAAAGGAGTAAGGCCTTGGTCTCTTTATAAGAGGTTGAATACTAGGAGCCCTCCCCGTAACCGTTTGGGACTCGCCTTTAATCGAGAAAACATGCTAACGGGCACGATTGGGTTACCCACGTCCGTATTGATGAGAATCCCGTAAATAAAGGGGACACGATCTCTACTTTGACAAGACGTGCCAAGGAAACCGCCTCGCAAAACACGCTAAGGTGGAGAAGTGAAAACGATTTGAATAAAGGCTTGGCCGTAGTGTGATGTCACGCTGCAGAATACGTCAGCAGATTAGATTTGTGTTAATATTATTCTCTCTATGGCAATACGTGGAAGCTTATTTTGCAGAGCCGGACACTACTCTTAGTGTTTACAAACTTTTATGAAGAATTTGGAGGAGGAACCCGCCTTGCAATGCCGAAGACAATTTGCGCGCCGGACTCGTCGTCATTGAAGCCTGGTTCAGGGGCTACTGAGGGAGTCCTGGATTAGGGGGTGTTCCGGTAGCCGGACTATACCTTCAGCCGGACTCCAGGACTATGAAGATACAAGATTGAAGACTCCGTCCCGTGTCCGGATGGGACTTTCCTTGGCGTGGAAGGCAAGCTTGGCGATGCGGATATTCAAGATCTCCTACCATTGTAACTGACTTTGTGTAACCCTAACCCTCTCCGGTGTCTATATAAACCGGAGGGTTTTAGTCCGTAGGACAACTTCATCATACAACAATCATACCATAGGCTAGCTTTTAGGGTTTAGCCTCCTTGATCTCGTGGTAGATCTACTCTTGTACTACCCATATCATCAATATTAATCAAGCAGGACGTAGGGTTTTACCTCCATCAAGAGGGCCCGAACCTGGGTAAAACATTGTGTCCCTTGTCTCCTGTTACCATCCGGCCTAGACGCACAGTTCGGGACCCCCTACCCGAGATCCGCCGGTTTTGACACCGACAGTGACTTTGGAGTGACTCTTTGTTGCATGTTGAGGGATAGTTATGTGATCCAATTATGTTATCATTGTTGAGGGAACTTGCACTGGCGAAAGTATGAACCCTAGGCCTTATTTCCTAGCATTGCAATACCGTTTTAGCTCACTTTTATCATTAGTTACCTTGCTGTTTTTATTATTTCAGATTACAAAAACCTTTATCTACTATCCATATACCACTTGTATCACCATCTCTTCACCGAACTAGTGCGCCTATACAATTTACCATTGTATTGGGTGTGTTGGGGACACAAGAGACTCTTTGTTATTTGGTTGCAGGGTTGCTTGAGAGAGACCATCTTCATCCTACGCCTCCTACGGATTGATAAACCTTAGGTCACCCACTTGAGGGAAATTTGCTACTGTCCTACAAACCTCTTCACTTGGAGGCCCAACAACGTCTACAAGAAGAAGGTTGTGTAGTAGACATCACTCACTCATAGCATATGACAAGTTCAATGGATTGTCAAACATGATGTGACCAAAAGAATTTTCACATGATATCCTATGGAGCATAGCATCACAACTAGGCAACTCAACACGCTCATCATCATATTCATCATAAATAGGTAAGTCATGACATGATGAAGTCGCACTAGCATGAAGTATGGTAATAGGTGTGTCAACATCATGCAAGCAATCATTGTGAATATAGTCCACTAGTGGGACAAGAGAAGCACCATCACCTATGTTACCTTTGGAGCTCCGCTCATGTGGTGCGGGTGAGGAGTCGAAGACCGAGTCATTGTCATCTTCATTGTGATAGAACCATGTAGGGGGTGCATCATATTCCACCATGGCCATCATCTTGTCCAAAGAAGGACGAAGTCGTCGAGGATCGGCGCGTCATCATATATGGGACCTAGCACCAAAGGAGAAGACACAATAGAGGGAGAGGGTAAGTTGTTAGAAATGTCTTGCCTATCCATCACAAGACTCGAGCAAATGTGAGTGGAAGAAAGGAAAGTACTAGACCAATGTACCTTATCCAATGTTGAAGATGGATCAATGATCACTCAATAATGTAACAAGGAAATAACACAATTGGTACCGGATCTTGTCAATTCTCACACCTACACAAGTAAGGCTTATGGTGGAGCTCGGTGAGGATAGTGGCACAAAAATTTGATGCAAATTGTTAGCAAGAGTCAATAATGTTGGAAAAGATTCACAAATTCGCAAGTGAAACAAGTAGACCAATAGCAATGGGTGGTACACGGAAACACACACACACACGGATAGATAAATGGGGTCGTGCAACCAAGGAATGAGCACAAAATGTGGAATCCACGGAAAACGCTTGTGTTGCACAACTCAAGAGAGACGCTAGCACAATTGCTCAATAGGCGAATACGACACTTGTGCACAACCTATAAGATGCAAAATGTATGAGCTTTCTATCCCAAGTATGCTATGTGTATGATGTTCCGGTGTTTCGCATACGATGATCCAAGATGATCAATATGGTAGTATGGTATGCAATGTGGCGATGCTATGGCTCTTGCTTACAAGCTCTTTGCTCTCTTTTTTTGCATAAAAGCTTATTCTCTTGTTTTTATATGGCCACTATGCGAAATGCACAAACCAAGATAGTGATTTTGTATATGCAGGAACAATCTTGTGACACAAGAGATGATATGATACCAAGATGATACCAATATAATATGGTATGTATGCAATGGAAGGTACGAATCACTAATATGCACAAGTAACGTTGTCGGCAATACTCAAATAGCTAGTCTCGATAGGCAAGTGGTGCAAAATGGGCCAAATGGTTAACAATGTAATGGCAAGAATGTACGATGAAGGGATACCACGATACCAAGATGATATAGAGGTTACCGTTCTTGCTTACAGTTAGGGTGTCAAGATGGTGAAGATGTCAATGTCGATGACGACCTCGTGGCGATGATGAGTGGCGGTGTTCTTGATGTAGATACCAAGATGATGTAGACCCGTCCCTAAGTAGCCGAAACACATTAGGAAACGGTAAAAACCGCAAACTCAAAATCTCATACGGAACAAGTCAAATGGTGGAAGCGGAGATGGCAATGCGGAAGTAGTGGTGGTGGTTGATGAAGAAGCAACCGTCCCTAAGTAGCTGAAACACCTTAGGAGACTCAAGTCACCACTCAAACAACCGCAAATGCTATATGTAACAAAAAGGGTTAGGTTGCGGAAGGCTATGGTGGTTTTGCGGATGATATGGTGGAGGGCCTAGGCAAAGATGCCAAAATGTCAAAAAAAATGGAGTCAAATGGTGTTGGAACCTAACTAGGTGGATGGGGGATGTCAATAGCTACTCAACGAGCTAAAGAACGTGAAAATCGGACTCCGGATGTGGAAGTTATGGGCGAAATGGTGAAGTGCTCGCGGCTGGCCTGGGAGGGCCGTGCACACGGGGTCTAGGGCCCGTGGGCACGGGGTCCCGTGCGCACGGGGTCCCGTGCGCACGGTACACACACCGAGGGCACGGGGTCACCTAGGACACGCGAGTTTGGCGGAGTTCTTCGCGATCTGGTCTCCAAATGGATGAATTTCATTGCTGGGGTTTAGCTGGGGTATGGGGGTGGTATGGGAGGGTGGGGTGGGCGAAAACCAAGTGGCAGAAGCGCACTGGAAGGGCCGTGCGCACGGGGTCTGTCTGGCCCGTGTGCACGGGGTCCCGATGGCCCGTGCGCACGGGGTGTTCTGTGAGTGGACGAACTGCTCTAGATCCGTGGGTAATCTCGAATCTGAGGTCAAAATTGAAGGATGGAAGGTAGGGGAAGATGGAGGAACGCTAGATCCACTTGAAACCAAGAAAATCCATGGATCAAATCTAACAAAAACTCCTCAAATCAACAAACCACAAAAAACAATTGGGGCTATTTTTGGTGGGAATTTTCAAAATTGGGACAAAAACAACAAAACTAGGCTAGAAAACAAAGAGAGGGGCTCCAATTTCGTGATCAACCTTGCTCATGATGCCAAGATGTTGTAGGGTGGAACCCTAAGTGGAGATCTTTCACGAATTGGAGGGGAATCCCCAAGAACAAGATGAACACAAGAGAGAGGAAACACTCAAATTGACTAGATCCAATCACACATATGCTAGATCCAAAAATACACAAGAGCTCACAATGATCCAAGAACAACAAAGGAAAGATACATGGTACTAGTTCATCCCAATCCTATGAGGAGAGAGGTCTTGATGATCCTATGATGTGTATCCTTCCTTAGATGGGGTCTTGATATCCACAAGTGGATCTTCTCCAAGAGGAGGGCTTGATCTCCAAGAGGAGCTTCTCCAAGAGGTGGTCTAGATCTCCTAGAGGATGAAGATGAGCAAAGCCCTCTTTTGTGTTCTAAATACTTTGCTATCCCTCACAAATGGTCTAGGTACGGAATATATAGGTAGGTGGATGGAGGGGACGAAGAGGAGGCCCAACAGCAGCTCACAGCCATCCATCCTAATGGGCCCGTGCACACGGGGGTCCCATGGGCACGATACAAGCCCATGCGCACGGGGTGCTCCAGCGCCAGCTCCCTGTGTAGTCCGTGCGCACGGGGTCCTCGAGGCCCGTGGGCACGGGGTCGCCTAGGAGGTGCAGAGTTGATCTTGTTGCACTCCTTCCTCCTCGCGGCCTTGTGGTGCTTCTCCTACTCCTTTGGGGTGTTCCTCACCAGCTTGTGGTCGTCGGTCGTCGTATCTAAGGACACATAGAGCACTTTGGTGAGGTAGCAAGCAAGTCCAATGGATATTCATGATATTCTCAAAGAAGAGTGGGTTCACCTTAATTCCGGTAGGACCACTTCGGACTCGAGCTGCTATAACGGTGTACATGATGATGTCCGTAGGATGCTCCGCATCAAAACCTGGGTTCTCAATCTACTCCCTTGTGAAATTTCATGAAAAAATACCAGGAAATGTATCCATGGCAACGGAAATACTGTCCGAACAAAAATTCATCCAAACAGCTTTTTTTCTATACAATGGATTTTTTTGTCTTTTTTGCCACGAATACATTTTCTGCTATTTTTCCATGAAATTTCACACGGGAGTAGATCGGAAACCCAGGTTTGATATCCCAATATCTCAGATTTTTTTTTGTTTCTCGGTATAATTTTGAATTTAATGTTCGTATAGGAGTGTGGAGCACCCGGGTGCTACAAATCCGCTTCCCTGTTTAGATCACTACTTTTTAATCTAAATGCTCTTATATTAGTTTACGGAGGGAGTACTTGTTATGTCCGTGATGTTATAGATCTATCTATTTTAAGCTCAAGTTTGAATTTGCATTTCAAATATCATGTGTGGAATAGTATGATGCATGATCATAAATATTTGAATCATCATCTGATGAAACATGGAGATTTGTTGGAGCGTAGGAGCAATATAGAAGATTTAGGTAGTCTACTGGAGAAGCCCGCAATTTTTTGCCTGATGAAATAAATGTATCACATGTATTGGAGACGCTATTACGTCCTCGAATTTTTTCCAAGGGTGTCCTTAAATTTGTGTTTCTTGTTTGGGTCGTCCTGAATTTAATTGAGCGATATTTTCTAGCTTGTCCGCTATGGCACATGCAGAAAATTCAAAATCCTATGGCTACACATTTGATGCCAAAATGTGGCGATTCCTACTCATTTTTCATACAATATTTTCAATATATTTTTAAAAATGTTCACTTTTTTAGACAACTTAATATTTTTAAATATCTTTATATACATAATATATATCATTTATTTTCTAGTAAACCGAAAAAACAGTGTGCGCTCGCTACATGGGTCGGCTCAGTCAGGGGGATTCTGTGTGCACATGGCCGATAGAATGTCACAGCGAGCAACAACTAAGAGGTCCCTCCAACTTTTATATTATACTTGCAAAAGAGCCCGTTCGTTGCAACGGGTTAATTCTTTTCATAATCTCCAATGGCCATGATCACATTTTGCTGCATCACCGAGATACACTATCACTCTCAATTTTGTGGAATCATGAGTACTTTTTTTAAACTCGTGATTTTTTTTCAAATTCAAGAACACTTTTACAAAGTTTTGAAAATTTTCTAAAATCAAGAACATTTCATGAATTCATGAACATTTTATACTATTTGCAAAGATTTTTTTTAAATTGTGACCATTTTTTAAACTATTTTCTTGAATCTGCGAACATTGCTAGAATGTACAAACATTGTTTTGAAAATTGGTGAAACAATTTATGAAATTCACGAATAATTTTTCATTTAATGAACATTTTTTGAAATGCATGGCCATTTTTTGAATCAGCGAACATTTTATGAATTAAGAATCACAAAAAAAAACATTTTATGAATGAATTAACTATTTTGTAAGTCACAAACAGTTTTTGAATTCTTAGGATATTTTTTCCATTCATGAATATTTTTTGAATTGGCGAAATTTTGTTCAATTTCATTAAAATATAAATGCAGGACACGGACGTGCACGTCCGTGAGCGTTTCAAGGGACATATTTGACATATCCGGCTCTAGATGCTCTTAGGACATCTCCAACGCAATCCCTCAAAATGAATACCACAAATGTCCGCGGACCGGTACGGGAGCCGACCATCCAACGACATTTTTCACTGTTCTAACCTTGTCAAGGAACTTTAGCACAAAATGAACGTCACACATAATTATTGCACAATCTTACCCTTTTCAGAAATGCCACGCTTATGGCGTTGCTGCCCTATTTGAAAACGCCAAAATCACCCACGTTGCTAGCCTGGTCCAGACGGTATGTAGCAGGGCAGAAACGCCATCATGTGTGGCGTTGCTGCCTTATTTGAAAACGCCAAAATCACCCATATTGCTGGCCTGGTCCAGACGGTATGTAGCAGGGCAGAAACGCCATCGTGTGTGGCGTTGCTGCCCAAATATTAAACACCATTGTTAGTGGTGTTTCCAGCAACCTGTTCATATTGCCACTTATCTATAAAAGGGAGCAACGTAGGCTAGTTTGGCGTTTCCAAACAAAGCAGAAACGCCACAAGGCCATGGCAAAGTGCAGATCGTGAAATAAATTTTTGGGAAGTTTATTTTGTGCTAAAGTTTTCAGACATGGTCAAAATAGTGAAAACAGCCCCATCCAACCTTATACCTCAAATTTCGTCTCCATTAAGTGATAAATAGCAGCGGCAATAATCTTCTGCCAAATAGTAGCCAGTAGCAACGGTCACATTTTACTGGATTTAGTGGCTTCCACCAAACATGTGTGACTCACTATGCTACTAATCCATGCATTAGTTGCTTCCGCCAAGCACTTGAAGAAGACTTCCGTCAACTCTATGATGCTGGTGCATTCAGCTTCCGCCAAGCACTTGAAGAAAAAACAGTGGCTTCCGCCCAATGAGCTTTCGAAGCCTTCCGCCATAGTTCATGCATGCCGTCTGTCAAACAGAAAGAAAAAAAGACAGCAATGGCCTTCCATAATCCAGACGGTGAGAAGAGATTATACATGATGGCTTTTAATTGGCCGGACGGACGTTTGGACTCCCCAAAATATTTTCCTAGTTTGCTTCCGATAAGCGATAATAATTCGAACATGCGAACTGGTCCGCTAACGTTTGGGGCACTATATTGGACGAAAAAAAAACGTCCAAACACCTTGGTCGAGAGTCGAGACGTTTACGGGCGATTTGAAGGATGGCGTTGGAGACGCCCTCAGATATAAGTCGCCATGTGTGGTTGCATCACTCTCATGACCCAATTCATGTACCTATAAACATCTCCATTAATCAATAAAGCTTGGCGTGAGTTTCCTAAAAAAACAGAAAAGAATTTGAGGGTGACCCAATTCATGCTGTTACTCTGGTCTTACTTTGCCGTCACGCTCCGGCTCTGCAGCCAGCATATACCGTTGTGACGGCTCGGTCGGATGCCGCAACCAGCCGCGTGGGACGCGCACCGGCCGTTGCGGCTGCTTTCCGGCCGTCCTGCCGCCAAAGCTCCTGACGAACAACGGCGCCAGGCCAATCAATCATCTTCTCCCAGCCCCCCGGTCCAATAGCATCCGGGGTCGATCGCGTCCGCGTAGAAAAACTGGGACGGTGATGATTCCGATCCCACGAGCTCCCGTGCAAAAGCAGATCGACGTGACTGGCTACTAGCTTGACGACCCAAGGCCCGGTTGTGTACACACGCCTTTTCTTTCGGTTCAGAAAGGCGATCCATCGGGGCAAAAGCAACGAAACTTCACTGGACGTCGAGCGAGAGAATCCACGAGACGAACCACACGGTATCGTACTACACTTGCTGTTCGCACCTTGTCCGTTGCGTGCCATCGATCGAGGGAACGTTGCACTGTAGACAGTACGGCTTGTATCCCTGTCTGTCACCGTATTCTTGTTTACACACACTACACGGTCCAGGCTCGCTCGTACGTGTGGGACGCGCGCGGTTGCTTTCCGGCCGTCCTGCTGCCAAAGCTCCTGACGAACCCGACGGCCGGCCAATCAATCCTCTTTTCCCAGCCCCGGGTCCAACAGCATCCCCCCGGGCTCCGGGGGTGATCTCGTCCGTGCAGAAAAACGTGGACGGGGTTGATTCCGATTCCCGGGCCACGCCGCGCAGCTGGATGCTCTATGTATGATAGCGGATCGACGTGGCTTGGCCAGCTAGCTTGACGACCCCAGCTCCGGTCATGTACACACACCTTTTCTTTCGTTTCAAAAAAGGCCATCCATCGGGCGGCCAACTTGCAACGCAAAAGCAGCGACACTTCACCCAAACATCCAGCCACAGAATGCACCAAACAAAACACAGCATCTGCATAGTACATTTGCTGAATGCATAACCCTAGGGTGATGTCTCGCAAGTCATGTCAAATTGGATGTCAGGAAAAATATGTTTTGATGGTGCAGCGGGATTTCCAGCAGTAGACGAGTGTTTAAGAAGAAAAAGTGTCGTCCGATGTATAAAGTTTTAAAAAACCTGTTTTCTATTTTTTGAGATTCGCTAGTAATGGCTTGCTTTGAAAGAAAAAATCAATATAAATACGTTAAGCTACATTTTTTATTACGAGGCGTCTATTCATATGTCATCATCACCTTCTCGTTCTACTAGCTAGTTGCGTGCCCTCGAGGGTAGTGTGCACAGTACGCCTTGTGTCACTCTCACCGCGATATTCCTGTACAGTACATGCATAGCACGAAACCCACGCTCGATCGTACACGCACACAAAGCTTGGGTGGGTGCTGGGCCCGTACACAAAAGTTGGGCCAGCCGCTCTACTCTTGGTGCGTGCCCCCGGGGCTTGGCCGCTAGCTCTCTAGCTTCACTGTACTAGTTAGAGCAACTTTAATGAGGCGACTCATTTTATTCATCCGCGTTCGTTTGAGTAGACGTGAGTAAAAATGATGGTCCAACAGGCCGACCCAAACTCAAATCATGTCCGTTTGGCGTCCGCGCCGACGTATTTGCGACCTAAATTTGTGTCCCAAGTGCGTCGGCGCGAACACTGAATGGACGCCACGCGCGTCTTCTCGCTATCCATGGCGCCCCCGTCTGGCGGCCGTGCAACTACCCGTTGTCCACGCGGTCAGCTTAATTTATGACCACGGGCCTACGCGTCAGCGACGGCGGTCGCCCTTTTTTAAGCCGCCTCCGCCGGCGCCGGCACATCGCAGAGGATGCGCGTGAACGTGCCAGTGCACCAGGCGGAATGGCACTGGCAGCACCGCCAGCCTCTGCCGTACCCCGACGTGACACTGCCGCACGACTGACATCTGGATCCAGATAGGATCCCAGTGTCGGCTGCGCCGCGGTCGGCTAGGGCGCACGCGAAGGAGGCGCGGCGCCGGCGGGCGCTGCTGGCGCCGGAGCAGCCCCGCGAAGCCGCCTATGCCACTGACTCGCCGAACTGGAAGAGATGGTTCGCCTTCGAGCACGAGGAGGCGAGGCGACACGGCGTGCGCGAGGTCGACCGCAACATGCCGCAGCGTCAACCGCAACATGCGCGAGGTCGCCCCTGCTCGTCGTCCGCGAGGTCGACCGCAGCATGCGCGAGGTCGCCCCTGCTCGTCGTCCGCGAGGAGGACCAGGCGGCCCTTGCGGCGGTCTACCGCGAGAGACAGGAGGACGAGCAGCGCATGATGGAGACGGTGGAGGGAGAGGAGGCTCGGTACGAGGCGGCCATGACGCAGGCCCTTGCCCTCTCCGCGGCCGGTGATTGCGTGGTGTCGCCGGTGGCCCCGTCGTCCCCTCCCCGACGCAGTGTCAAAGCCGACCCAGAGCCCGAGCCGGAGCCCATCGAGCACTACTCCTGGACGGGAGTGCTGCGCGAGTGGGTGTCCGCGCCCCCGGTTTGGTTGGGGGCGGCCCCGACGCAGGAGCAGGCATATCTCGAGATGTGGCGCGGGCGCCGGCTGGCCGAGGAGCGCCGTCGCGGCGAGTACAAGAAGATGCTCGAGCGCGACCTCAAGGAGGAGGCGCGCCTGACAGCGGCTGCACAGGCGGCCGCACAGCCCCCCGCGCCGGTCCTGCCAGCGCCGGAACAGCCCCCCGCGCCCGCACTGCCCGTGCCGCAACAGCTGCCCGCGGCCTATATCGCCGCCGCCTGGAACACGACGTTCCCCTGGGCCGGCCCTGCGCCGACGCTCATCGACATCACCGACCCCGAGGACGACGATGCCGCCGCCTAGGGCAGCACGCCACCTTGTAGTTTAGTTTTTTTAGTTTTATTTAATGCTAATGTGGACGCGTTGACTCTCGCCGGCCTTCATGGCCGGTTTCAATGTTTAATTAAGTTGTTTATATTTTTAAATATGCATGAACATTTTTTTTGATCGATGCCGTCAAAATGGGTCGGGCCAGCGTTGAACACACGAGCCGACCCGAACGCGAAAGCGGATGTTCATATCCATCTGACCGACCTAAACGGACAAAAAACGGACGAAATCGCCGTCCGTTTAGGTCGGCCCGTTGGAGTTGCTCTTACTCACTCGTACGCTGGCAGTGTGCATGTACTTCCCGACCCGGCCTTTTCCCGCCAAGCGCACTTGTGCCGTGCTCCGACGAAGCCTCCCGGCACCCGCGCGCCACCTTCCGGGCATCCTCCTCCTCCCGGCAAGCTCCCATCTGAATACCTGAAAGTGCCACACGGTACGCCATGTACCAACACTGTCAGATAGAGCACCACGATACAATACAACCCCAACATTTTTCCTCCACAGCTAGCCACACCACACGTACCCATGAACAACGACGACGATGAATCTTCCACGAAATTCACAGTGAACTTGAGGCCATGCAAACCATTACGCCCCCTCTACACGCAAAAAAAAAAAAAAAACTGGGATCAAATGAACCATCAGCCGTGACCGGTGAGAGTGACGCAGCTAGTTGGTCACTGGGATCGAACACGTCACTTGTCAGTGAGGAATCACTTAATTAAGTGCAGGAAGAGTGTTAATCAATGGCAGTACGACCGCTTAGATCGGATAAGTGGTCGGAGAGTACTATCGTATAGTAGTAGTAGTCTTGTTGGCTCGGACCGGTCCAAATGTACGGATCGCACTCACACACTCACACTCACACTCATCAGTCCAGCAGACGTGTATTATACTCTCGTCAACTTTTCTCGGGTCATCGGTCAAAATTGCGGACCAATTCTGTGCTTAGCGCTTGCCCGGTCCGGCCCTATAAATCCTCCTCCTCCCCTGTCGCCACCACACCAAGCTCATCAACTCTCATCGCAATTCACAACCCGCGAAGCGCGCGCACGCTCGCCCACGCCAGGTGCTGCTGAGCTGAACCGGGGGCCGGGCATGGACGACACGGCGGCGACGCTGGCGACGGAGCTGGACGGGCTGCTGGCCATGGCGAGGGAGCTGGAGGTGCGCCTCGAAGGCGACCAGGGCGCGCCGGGCACCGCCAGGGAGCTCTGCGCCGCTCTGGCCGCGTCCGTCGACCGGGCCATGCGCCTCGCCGGGAGCAGCCCGCGCGGCGGCGGCGACGGCGAAGGCAATGCCACCGGCAGGGCGAGCGTGAGCGGCAGGAAGGCCGCGGCGGGGAAGGTGAGGAGGCAGGTGCGGGTGGCGTCGGTGACGGACGCGGGGCCGCTCAACGACGGGCTCAGCTGGCGCAAGTACGGCCAGAAGGACATCCTCGGCGCCCCGTACCCGCGGGCATACTTCCGGTGCACGCACCGGCACACGCAGGGCTGTCAGGCCACCAAGCAGGTGCAGCGCGCCGCTGCCGACCCGCTGCTCTTCGACGTCGTGTACCACGGCACGCACACCTGCGCCTGCGCCCAGGCCGCCGCGCATTAACAGTCGCCTGGTAGCTTCGGGCAGGAGCAGCAGAGCCCGCCGGCCGCGGCGCCGGAGGAGATTCAGTGGCCGGCCACGCCGCCCTCGTTCCCTTCCGCGCCGGCCGGCAACGTTGGCGACTGCTACCCCTCCGTGTGCGAGCTTAAGAACCTGTAGGTGCCGGCGGAGGCCTCGGGGCTGACATGTGGTTCGGGAGTCAACTGGACGAGTGGTTCCTGAATCTGTCCGAGGTTAAGAACCTGTAGGTGCTTGCTGCAGCCAGCATCGTACTGTGTAGTGTATTCGCAGCACTGCAGCTGTATTTAGATTCAGACTCGTGTGATCGCCGGCCTGAGCGGACGAAGTGCAGAATTCTCGAGCAGGGGAGCGGAATCGGATGAGTAGTTAGTCCAACAGTTTGCATCTCGAGCAGGGAAAACAATTGAACTATCAACGTCTAGAGACTTAATTTGATTCTTGCGTAAGCGAACGGTAAGCATCGTGAACTAGAAGTAGTTAGTCCAACTGATTCCAGCCATGGCGAGAGAAAACAACTGAACCATCAACATCCACAGGGAGAAATATGAAAGTACATCAACGTCTTACGCGTCTATATGTTCCTCACTGCGACGTATAGTCGAGCAAACAAACATTGTTTTTAGTGTGTTTTTTCTCCCTGGATTCCTTTGGTTTCTTTTAGATCTCCGGTTTTTTCGGTTGTTTTCCGTGCTTCTAAAACTGCAAACATTTTTAAAATTTTGTGTTTTCAAAATGCGATCTTCTAAAAAAAATCATGTAACAAAATTTAAAATTATTTACTTTAGTAAAAAATGATGTTTTTTAATAATTCAGGAAGGTTTTTCTAAAAATCAAGAACGCATTTTAAAATGTGTTAAAATTAGTCAAATTCATATATATGGTATAATTTTGTGATTTTTCAAATCGTAAACATTTTTCCATTCTTATAAATTCGTGGAAGTTTTCTCTTTTTTATTTTCTTGAAGAAAAAAAGAAAAAGGAAAATAGACAAAAGAAAACAATAAAAGGACAGAGGAAGCAATAATGAAAAAAGAAAATAACAAAAGGAAGAAAAATCAGATGCAAACTGCGCCGACCCAAGTCATACGCCCTTTTGCCCTGTGTTTACTATTCACCGCACTGAACGACCAATAGGAATTTTGAATTAACCTCAAGTCGAGGAACAACAATGGTATAGCAATTTTGGGTCAAAACTACATGAGTATTGACATCAACGCCCATTTATTAACAACGTTCCTAATTCTTTTCAATTTCCTAAATATAGAGCCGGTAGGGTCGAGCCTGGATCAGGCCTGCCCAAAGCTTGTGTAGTTCCTTTGGATAATATGACAAACAAGATATTAAAAATGAGGGTTTTGAACAAGAAGATTATTGAGCCTAATAAACGCCACATGTTTTGAAATTGTCGTACGGGCGTGATCAAAAGTTGACCTAGCAATGTAGCCGTTAGGAATCAAGGAACAGTGAAATCCACAAAAATGTTTACAAAAGCCCTGTCCAGGCGGACCAAAGTAGAAGGCGATTGCTAGTTAGATCACATGTACAATCGGTCTAAGAGAAGTTCTTGAAGAAGCAATGAGTTGATTGTAGATAAGAATAAGTTAGACTCGAATTCATTAAGGTAATTCAACCATAGCATTGAGATATATGGGTTTCCTTCATCTCATATGGATCAAGTCATATATTCATTAAGGATCTTCAATATATTGCTAACCCTCAAATATGATGTGATGATTACCGAAGTCACGAGACAAATGGGTTCTACTCACGCATAACAATAGTGCAACAAATCATTCGGAAATAATTTGTAGCATCAAACACCATGTTTAATAGGGATTATAGAGATTTGTGGATGAGTGAACCATTCGAGAAAGGGAGATATTGACGATGGAGATGGTGATGATGTTGATGGCGATGATGGTTCCCCTAATGACACTCCAGCGCCACCGGAAGAGATGGCAAGAGAGGTCCCTCTTTCTGCTTCTTCCCTGGACTCCCAATTCGGTACTAGAGGGCATCGCAACCATGAGACGGGGACACCTATATGCCCCAAACCTTAAACACACATAACAATCCACGGTTCCAAATAGGTTTCGCCTTTCAACCGGGTGTTACTTGCACGTGTACTCCACATGACTGATGGTTACACACGAATAGGAGAAGCCAGATTACGAAAATAAAATTTTGGCAGGTCACAAAATGGATTAAGTTTGCGAAAGGGTCATTTTGTATAAGTATAACTAATGTGTGCGTCTAGAACACAGTCGAATGAGACATAACGAAGTCTCAGTCGAATGACGTTAACACAGTTGTGGTGCTACGACGGCACGACTGGATGCTGCAAACGGTGATGAAAAACGTTGCAATAGTACTATAAGCAATGACAACATATTGAAAGTGCTAGTGATCGACTAGAGGGGGGTGAATAGGCGATTTTTATGAAAGTCTTCAAAACATGGAAGTTTCGAAGACAAACGATAGAAATAAACCTATTACCATGCAGCGGAAGGTAGACTACACTAGGCAAACCATAGTCAAGTATTCAATGAAGTGAAAGCACAATGACTAATAGCAGCTAGGCAGTAAAGATCAGGTAGGAAGATATTGTGAAGCCAATCAGAATAAGCAGTCACTCAATGAAGACAAAAGATAATGCAATTAGGCAATGACTTCACCAGGGCCAACAGTAAGTAAAGGAGTGGGAAGGATGAAACTAGTGACTCGTTGAAGACAATGATTTGTTGGACCAGTTCCAGTTGCTGTGACAACTGTACGTCTGGTTAGGGAGGCTGAGATTCAACTCAGAAGACCGCGTCTTCACCTTATTCCCCTTGAGCTAAGGACACCCAGTCCTTGCCCAATCACTCTGGTAAGTCTTCAAGGTAGACTTCCAAACCTTCACAGACTTCGTTCACCGGCGATCCACAATGACTCTTGGATGCTCAGAACGCGACGCCTAACCGGCTGGAGGATTCACAGTCCTCAAGTGTAATAAGTCTTCAGATCACACAGACAGGAAGACTTAAGTGATGCCTAACACTCTTTGGCTCTGGGTGTTTAGGGCTTTATCCTCGCAAGGAATTCTCTCTCAAAGGCTTCGAGGTGGGTTGCTCTCAAACGACAAAAGCCGTGCACAAACTCTGAGCAGCCAACCGTTTATGGTTGTAGGGGGTGGGCTATTTATAGCCACTAGGCAACCCGACCCGATTTGTCCGAAATGACCCTTGGTCACTAAGGAACTGACACGTGTTCCAACGGTCAGATTTCAAACACACACGGCAACTAAAAATGTCAGCTCAGTTCGAGGGGCTTGAATTTCACCATATAGCCCGGGAAAATAATCAGGCGGCAGATGTCCTGGCAGCATCGG
>NC_041380.1:586556014-586558573 GCF_002162155.2 Triticum dicoccoides
TGTTCAAGCCATCCGTAGTATGGGAAGGGGAGGCGAACAATAACAGCCCGGACCCAACCGCACTGCCCGACACCGAACATTCTGACACAATCGGAGGCTCTGCCAATGAAATAACACCTTCAGCCCACGTAATAATGGCCGTCATCGCCCCGTAGACAGAACCATTCCTCGCCTACCTTACTAGGCAGGAACTCTCCGAGGACCAAAATGAGGCACGCTGCATAGTGCGGTGATCCAAAGCCTACAGAGTCCACGAGGGAGAGCTTTATAAGAAAAGCACTACCGGAGTCCTTCAGAGGTGCATCTCCGAAGAGGAGGGGCGGAACCTCCTGGCTGAAATTCACGCCGGACACGGCGGTCATCACGCTGCAGCTCGGTCCCTTGTAAGCAAGGCCTTCCGTACATGCTTTTATTGGCCGACGGCCCGGGCAGACGCTCAAGACTTAGTCCAACGATGCACCGGTTGCCAGCTCTTTGCAAACCAAAGCCATATGCCACCCACCGCCCTCCAAACTATCCCCATCACTTGGCCCTTCGCGGTCTGGGGGCTTGACATGGTTGGACCCCTTAAAGGCGGAACCCACAAGCAAAAATACTTACTGGTCATGGTGGACAAGTTCACCAAATGGATAGAAGCCAAGCCTGTTAAGACGGCCGAATCCGGACCCGTGATAGACTTTATATCCTGGGTTGTACACCGTTACGGCATCCCCCACAGCATCATCACGGATAACAGCACGAACTTTATGGCCGACGAGGTAAAACTCTGGTGCAAAAACATGGGCATCAAGCTCGATTATGCCTCCGTCTATCACCAACAAACTAACAGTCAGGTCAAACATGTAAATGGTCTTATCATGAGCGGCATCAAACCCAGATTAGTGCGGTCCCTCAAGGAATCTAACACGCACTGGGTAGAGGAGCTCGACTCCGTACTCTGGGGGCTGCGGACCATGCCGAATCACACCACCGGATACACACCATTCTTTATGGTGTACGGCGCAGAGGCAGTTTTGCCTTGCGACATAATTCATGACTCACCTCGAGTGCGCATATATGAAGAAAGAGAAGCTGAGCTCGATCGGTAGGACAGCTTGGACGCATTGGAGGAGGAGCGTGATGTGGCAAAAGCCCGTTCCGCATTCTATCAACAGCAGGCTCGAAGATACCAAAGCAGAGAAGTACGGGCCAAAAATTACAATGTTGGCGAATTAGTTCTACGACTACCGGACAAGAAAAAGGACAAACTCAAGCCCAAGTGGGAAAGTCCCTTCATAATCGACCAAGTCCTGACTGGTGGAGTGTACCGCCTGCGAGATGCATCGGATAACCGACTCGAGCCGAACCCATGGAACGCAGCCCGTCTCTGAAGATTCTATGCCTAGCGCCGGACTCTGTGTTAATCTCCTTCCTCTCTCCATTTTTTATATACTTTCTGTCTTACATTCCTCTTCTTCTCTCTCTCTCTCTCTTTTATAGCCTTTAAAGGCTCATAAAGTGACGCGCTATCCGCGCTCATTAAACCTGGAGGCTTCTTTAAACAGAAGCTTATCTATACAGGCTTCATGCCCAACACATGTGTCACACTTCCGCATGTACCTTTTATTCACCATTATATGCATCGATATGACTTAAGTTTTGGCCAAGATGGGTTGCCTGGCTCCTGTGCTTACCCCTACGTTCCTGATTGTTCGGCTAGGTGGTAATGGGAGCACCTCTGCGATTGTTACCGCCGGGTCAGCCGGACGTGTACCTCAGACTGGGTAAAGCCGAAAGCTAGCGTTCTTAAGGAAATATTCGGTCGGTGAACTAAAGATGATCCTTTTTTTATTTATCTATACGCCCCCAGATGTTTTTCCTGCGTTTCTTTTCGCAGCATAGACATGCACTTTAGGGCATGCCTCTCAGGGAAAGGAACCCTAACGGAACTATTCTCCCTGGAAGATGTTTCTTACTAACCATGTATGTAACATCCGAAATTTTCAATTTGGAATGTTATACATTAGATCATCAATGCATATCATATTTTATTTTGCCTTTTGGTTGATCCTAGAAATTCTACGCAACTCAATGACCAACGGAGAGAGTTGAGGATTTCGTTATTTTCATATTTGAGTTTTCTCAAATTTTGAGAATAGGATCATTTGATTTTATTTATTTTATCATCAATTATTTCTATTACAAAAAAATATGAGAGAGGGAATAAAATGACTTTCCCAAAATAAAGAAATATTGAGGATTTAATAATAAAATCAAATAAGATTTTATTCCGGAGTTTTTTTCGGTGTTTTATTTGAATTTAGAAAAAAAAGAGTTTTTCAAAATTCCATTTAGGGCCCAAATAAATGTTCACTTTGTCGGGCTTGATTTTAGAAGCCCGGGAAAATTTATTTCAAGATTTTTGGAGTCCGTTTAGTATTTCTTTTTATTTTTTCCTTCCGAGCGTAATTTTTTTAAAAAAAAAAGGAACCGTCCTACGGGCCGTGTCCGACTAGGACTCCCGGCCCGTAGGGGCTTTATAAGCCGGCCCACCCGGGGGGAACCCTAGCCCCGCGCCCC